>NW_027464588.1:18493571-18793928 GCF_043290135.1 Rhipicephalus microplus
CTCACTTGCAAGTGGGCGCTTTTCCTGTCTTGTGAACTTTTTTCTGAACTGCTCCTGCACTACGGCACACAAGATGATATCTTAACGCCATAGCAATAGAGAGATTGTTTCGCAGAAATTCTGGTGTTGGCGTCGTTGGTGGTGAGCGAAAAATTACCATCCTGTGCGTTACTCAAAAATTGAGAATGATGCAAATGAAGTAAGTAAATGCCATAAAATCCTGAAGAAAAATATGGAACGCACCAGGGTTGTTTGGGCCAGAGTGGAGATCGAACCTGGGTCGTTTGCGTGGCAAGTGGATGTTGTACTACTTCACCAAGCCTCTGCTTGTGAAAACAGCGACAAAAACTTCGTCTGCTTGCAAATTTTATGAAAGTAGTTTTCATGCTTCCCAAACACAAGCGTCCTGTATACATTCTTCGAAATGCAAGATGAAATATATCAACAATGATGCGTGGTACAAGCGTCTATTGCCGGAGGGCGTCAGAATATGTGATTAGCATAATAGCTCCATGGTTGAAAACCGGTACCCCTTACAAAAGGCCCACATGGCACTGCACCTATTCTCTTAACGCCACGTATAGTGAGTGCATAGCGAATTCGAAAATGTTTCATGCACTAAATGTCTGAGATACGCACTAAGAACAAGCTGTCGCTATGGCGTTCAACTTCTAAAGGCGAAGCTTTATGCTCCCCAAAATTTTGATTAGCGTTAAGCAAGTATTAAAAAAAACAAGTATCCTCTCTGTTTCTCGAGGTAGTCGAGCTAGGACAATGGATGTGAGAAGAATATCATAAAACTATTAAGCTAATTGTGTCATGGTAAACGTGGTAGCAGCTGCAGATATGAATTTTCAGTGCACAGCTTTTCACGATTAGTACACTGCTTTTGAGAACTCTGCGTTTTTTGCAGCATTACTTTACAGTGCGACTATTGTGTTGTGTTAAACTTGCGTATTGAATGCAAATATTTATTTTTCTGAGGAAGCTATAGATGATTTAGGACAAGCAAATTTCTCTTCTCTTTCATGACACAATTTCAACTTAAATTCAGTGCGTCGCTTAGCAGAATCTGCCGAAACATTGCAGTTTCTTTGGGGCCAATATATACCTCGATGTGCAAAGTGATATCTATTTTTGCGGGAGTAGCGAACACCATGTTATTTTTTAGTGATGGAGACACAGTGTCCTCGCTATAACAGATTCTGCGTCGTGCTCCAAATATAAATGAGTAATTTCAATGATGAAGCTATGACGGCTAAGTTTATAAATTGTACATTATACCTACTTGTGACGAATTGTGGTTTGAGTATGACGTAGTCTTTTCAGTGTCTGTTATGAATGTTCAACAAAGGATTTGATCCCTTACAAAAGTAACTACACAATTCAAGCTGCGCAACTGATGCGCTGTTTTTTCTTGAATACAGTCACAAGATATTGCCACGCGCTAGGAGCTCGAAGAAACGTACAAGGAGACGTGACTGTCAAAATCTGAGACAGAAAGAAGGACGTCTCCGCGGGCAAAGGTTGCTCGTCTTCGTCTTCTTCGTTCACTGGCACAGAACTGGCTCACTGTTCGCTAGCGCAGAACACCAGGTGGCATTACACTTCCCCCAAAGAGAGTATCGACCCGGTGCTCAAGAAAAGTACGCAACATAAAAAAACAGTAAGCAAAGTAGCGCATGAGGGAAAGTGCGTCCTGGGCCCGGCAATGGGAAATAAATGACATTCACTGTTCACCTATAAAGAGTTCAGTGGCACTTGAAAAAAATTCGCATCACCTAAAATGTCTGCCCTGAGTCAAACGGTACGTGAAAGGATGCCGTGAATGCCAGCGTCGCAAAACACCACCCTTAAAGCGTGCAGGCCATCTACAACCAATCGATCTACCCCCTACAAAGTTTGATCAAGTGGGAATGGATCACCTAGGCCCGTTTCCTTTGTCTTCTTCCGGCAACAAATGGATTGTTGTCGCAACCGATTACATGACGCGTTACGCTAAGACGAAGGCATTGCCACGAGGGACCGCAACTGAAGTTGCAAGTTTTTTTATGCATCAAATTGTGCTACGGCCTGGCGCGCCGTCATATGTTATCACTCATCGAGGGACATTATTCACAGCGAAGCTCTTGGATGATACCTTCAGGTTCAGTTATACAACCCATCGAAAAACCAGAAAGTCTCAGCTCTCGATAACTGCACTGTCGGTAGATGGGCCCAGGTTCTCCACAGTGACAGCAAAGAGGACGTCGATCAGGGGCCAGCCATACGTCTGATTTTCGCGGAATTGGTCGGCGGTCGCTTAGGTACGGGCCTACTTGGACTGCCTGAAGCATGGATGGGGCCGTCATATGAGGCGGAGTGAAATGCGGTGCAGGTTGGCACAGAGTTTGGTCTGCTGGAAGCATGGCAGGGGCCGCGATGCGAGGTGGATCCAAAGGTGGTGCTGGCTGGAGCAGAGTTTGCGCACACGACATGCGAGGGAAGTCATTTAGGGGTCGCGGCTCTGTCTGACAGGACGGTTCTCGTAGTTCGGCCCCTGCCATGCTTCCGGCAGACATGCGAGGGAAGTCATTTAGGGGTTGCGGCTCTGTCTGACAGGACGGTTCTTGTAGTGCGTGCTGAACTTCATCTCAGACGATGCCGTACAAAGAACTGATAGTGGAGGCTGAGGGTACTGAAAACGTCTGCAGTTCTTCGCGGATTACAGAGCGTATGAGCTCTCGGAAGAAGTCGACGTGACCCCAAGACCGCCTATCTATTCCATAGCAGAGGCTAAGTTCAGTTGTCGCTCGTACGACTGTGCCTGTTGCCGAAGCGTGCTTTCAATGAAGACGAACAAGACCACCAAACAACTGTTCCTTCACTCCACGCATCAGGTATCACACCTCCTTCTCTTCCGGCATGTGAGGGTCAGCTAGTCGAAAAAGACGCGTCTTGTCCTCAACATACATTGCTACGCCTTCATATGACATTTCCATACGGCCCTGTAGCTCACAGTCAGCTCGCTTTGGCCATCGGGACTTGCATACGTTTCGAGAAGCCGAAGTTTGAGGTCCACCCATGACGTCAACAGACTTGCCTGGTTTTCGTACCAAACACGCACCCCGTCATTCATACTGAAGTAGACATGTAGGAGCTTGTCTGTGTCATTTTACTTGTTATGAGCAGCAACGAAGTCATAGTGGACTAGCCAATCCTCTACATCCTCATGGACAGCACCATGAAAAGGATTCGGCGTTCGTCGTTTGAACAGCGCATAGTGCATTGGCGTTGCGCCTTCCATAGCAGTTAAGTTGGAGCCACTTGGGACGGCGCTGCCTGGGATAGTTGGGGCCGTCATCCTCTCTGAGAGAAGTCCAAACTCAGGGTCCAGTCCACGGATCCTTCAGCTAGCATGATTAATAGGCGTAACCACCGGTATGAAGCTGGAGCTTCTTGTACTGGGAGGGGTTCAGTGCATAGAGTACCGAGCACCTCCACCAGTTGTCACGCGCTAGTAGCTCGAAAAATTGTACAAGGAGACGCAATTGTCAAAATCTGAGACACAGAGAATGACGTCTCTGCTGGCACGGGTTGCTCGTCTTCGTCTTCTTCGTTCACCGGCACAGAACACCAGGTGGCAATATAGAAGGTATTTGAGACACGTAGAACGTTGCAAAAAATTGTTATTTCCAATATTATCAAGCCTGCTTGCTAAGCAGTTTGAGTCTTTTAACTATGGTGGCCAAGTCTGCATACAGCGGGGATGAGAATATATTGCTTTAAGAACTCACCCTTATTTGCTTCCAGGAGACCCGATGAGTCAAGAAGAGTGGGTATAAGCCAGTTTTTGTGTACTTCTCACGTACAGCTCCAATGTCCTGTTCCCAGACCTCTCTCTTCAGGAGCATGAAACCAGTCAAATTCGTCCCAGAGTTCTGTAAGGCTGTCAGGTCGACACTGTGGAGGTCCTGCACCATCCAGATACTTGGTTTAAGTAGCAAAACCACGGAACCTCGGTTCATAAAACATCGCCACATTGTTTTTGCAATTTACACTTCTATAAGTTGTATCTTCAGACTTAAGTTCACGGTTAGAGCTCATTATGATTTGAGGCTCGATACGCACCAAGTGCAGAACATAATATTTCTTCATCGCTGACAATGGGCGACAATGTATCTCTAATAAATTGTTTCCACAAAACCTGGACTATAACAGTCATGCGTTGATTGCTGCCCTGCTGTGTCGTGTTATGTAATACGAATGCTCATTCTGATTTTAAGTTTCGAATGCTGTAATGTAAAAGAAATTCCGCATATCTTGCAAAACAAAGCGAGAACCTTTGATTAAATAAACCTATATCTTGACGTGACAACACAGCACACTAATATTCGAAAAGGGCGCATGGCGATCCACACATGCAGACAGACAAGCTAAAGGGACCGAAAATTACATCTCAAGTGATAAAAACTGAGACGGAGCCACGGGGAGGTAGGTTTTTGTCAACCCGCATCACCAGACTGTCAACCCGCAGAGGAACACTCTGCAGCCTTTAAGTATGATTGCGAGTGCACACTAAAATGACCCTTGTGTAGAATCCACTATTTCTATGTGTGGCATTTCTTCAGTAATGTTTGTAGACGCATACTGTAAACAACACTTTCTTTAGACATAACGCGGGAATGGTTCGTTCTTTAAGACCAGGGCTGGGTAATGGATGAGCAAGTCCGTAGAGTTGACTTTTGTAGCCGAGAATTTTTTCGCCCCTGCAGTATTATTTTTTGTAAACAGAACATCCGAAAAAGCCTTACAGAGAGCATAACATTGTCATTGCAAAAACTCGTCAATAACACTTACCAGTGTGGTGACGATGAAGTTGTGATACTCATTCACTATTCCAACTCTTTGTGCCTGTAAAGATATTTTCACTATATGTGAGATGCGATGTGTGTTTCAGAAAGTAAGGGTTTTTTGAAAGAACACAAGAATATGTATCATCACATCTGGAATTCCCGACCAAGCAATTGTGGAAAATTGCACGCGTGAATACCTCAAGTCGAACATGCATGAATCTCTCAAAAACTGCTCAAATGCCGATAGGATTAAGTGACAAAAATTATTATTCTATTCTCTATTTTGAGCACCGAACACAAATCAAACAACCCAACGTAATTGAGTACGCATCAATTTACCTTTCGCTTAACTAAGGGGGATATACTGAAGAAGGTCGTGGTTCAAAGATTTGTTTACTTTTCTCGTGTGTACGGTAGTTGAAATATAGTGACTCAAAAGTATATCACCAGATTGCGGTAAGGCTGAAATATTAAATTCAAAGGCCCTATGGCCCAGAAAACGACAGTAAAGAAAGCGTAAGCACACGCATACACTATGCTCATATCAAAATATAAATGCTCTCGTACATGTCTGAACAAATCACCCAGCTTGTGAGTCGCCACGTCGAGCACGATGTTGCTTTCGCCGTTCTTGGCCATCTCCCGCAGAACGATCCCGGGGTTCATCTTCTCCGGAAGTAACCGAAGCGACACCGGAATTGGGAGACTGCCAGGCTGAGTCAAGTGTAAGAGGCCACGCAGCCGCACCAACGCTGAGAATTCGATAAAGGAAATAAAAAAATGGCCATCGTTCCAACGATTGTGCCAGCCTTAGATAAATGTCACAAAAATATGAACAAGCCTGCAATTCAAGAAGGACTGTTTACCAGTGCATTCAGAACTTGTACTTTCAGCACATCCAGTTGGTATTATTACAGAGCCCTAGAAACGTTGATTTAAGGTTTGAAATACTTCCGGCGTGCTGGAAGCAACAAGCAGAGCGAAAAATCAATGAACACCGCTAGAATACAAAATGATACCTATGGTACAGGTAGAAAAGCATAATCTTGGTGCATCATTTTTCTTTTCATCACTAAAACGCACCAGGTCATGTGATACGCTGATAAGGTGAACATTGTGCAGTGTGAAATAGTGTTGCCAGTGTTAGGGCAAAGAGCGAGGGTAAACAGGATTTCGATTGACTGTATTTCGTGATAGGCTTCCACAAAATCCGTGCTGTTGTTTCATGTGCAAATAATCATAAAAATATTACTTGTTGGGGTTTAACGTGCCAAAACCACCTCGAGACTATGAAAGACGCTGTGGTGAAAGGCTGCGGAAACTTGGATCATCTGCGTTTTTTTTAAACGTTGGACGTTTTCAACAGGTTTTTTTTAAATTACTCTAGCAGATGTCGTCGTCCCACACAAATATCAATAATTATGTGGGTAATGGTCATTGATAATGCTTCGTAAGTATTCCAGTATAATCTTTTTTTTCTAAATTTAGGAATGGGAGCCAACGACATTCTTAAAGCCAGAATAATAATGTGCAGCAAAGCTACAAACAAAACAACCAGTTTATTTCAATACACACAGAGTCACGCTATTGACAACAAACATACTAAAAAATTCGTTCTTGATAAATTTTCTCTTTTTTTCTCTCTGGTAGGGAGTTGATGGGAATAGTTTCATTTAAGTATTTCGCTATAGAATTTGGGCTGGTTTTTCAAAAGCGTTCGCCATGTGTTTATATAGAATACAAGACGACGTTTCTCTTCTGAGAGAACGATTGATATCATATCACCAAGAACATCCGCGGAGGAGCGCTAAACATTAATTGAGCAATAACTTTATGACGTAACCAAATTCTTGAAAACAAAAAAAAACTAACTTATTGGCTAATCTAGACTGAAGTTCATAAAGTAAAGAAAGCAGTTATGAGTACTTGGCTCCCGCACGGGCTCACTAAATGGCACATAGAACTTCAAGCCAGGCCACAACAATTTTCCGGAGGTGCGCAATCTTCAAAGCTTGCGTGCAGGCAATATTTTCTTCTTGGTTGTGCTAGTGTGTAATCAGAGCTTGAACAACAGCGTGTCCTACAATATCATGCAATAAATATTGAGGGTGATATTTTTTATATAATCCCCTATGTTGTCCAGCTTTATCCTTATATCCCGTGGCTCCACTCCACCGTCAGTGAAAGCACACTTCATCCCTGATAGCATAAGGTGAGCCCAAGAACACGGGTACAAGAGCAGCAAGTTATGAAACAAGAAATGCTGTTAGCATTTGTTTAATGCCTTTTGCCTGTCCATGTTTCCACGCACACTCCCTGTTATAAAGAACCTTGAACGAACAGGTCAACTTTCTACTTTAATTAGGCTCAGCTCCAATCCAGCCGTGTGTCTGCAATCTTGCATAATAAATAAAGGTGGACCAAGTCTCTTTCTAGTGGCGTGACGGAGCTACGCTGACATTCACCACTTACAACATCACTTGGGGCTTAAACGCCATATGCTCAGGGGATTAACCAAACGTACAATTATGATATTGCTGACGTATAATTCTCATATTGCGCACGTTTGTAACCTCTGGTAATCTAAATTTTGGAGCCCTCCACTATACGGCGTCTCTCAAGAAGATATGATGGTTTTGGGACGTTAAACTTCAACAATCGTTATCTTACCAGGATTTGACTAAGAGTGTACCTGACTTCTGAAACGTCCTGTGCAAGAAACATTTCTCCCCTTTTAGAAATCGTATGTGAAAGCGACGTGTTTCAACCCTTCGTTATATTCATTAGCAACAGTGAGTGAAAGTGAGCATTCATAGATAAGCAATTCAGCTGCTCAGACGGAGTGCAATACCTATTTTTGCGACTGGCAGTGTCTCGTCGCACATGTTGACAGTGATTTATCCGGTTACATAAGGGCTAATCGTGGCGAATGCATGAGCGAGCCGATAAATATAGTGAAACACATAACTGCGTTTTCCCGATGAGACACCGACGAACTCTTACAACCAAGAAAATCAAGTATTGAGATTGCAAGCATGCATGATCTTGTTTCATTTAAAACAATGATGCCCTTTATTGTGGGCATTGTACCGGTAAGCATATATGACAGCATATTTGTTCACAATGATCTGAAAGTGCTGACATTTTTCGTGGAAACACGTGGGCAGGCTGCCTATGAGTATTCGTCAACAAAAAGAAAAGAAAATAAATTGGCCCCAATTTACACGTTACACTGTAAATGTCATCGAAAGACGATAGTCTTGCGTCTGGAGAGAGTGAACGAAACGTTTGTTTGATGTCCTGCGCAAGAAAATCGGTGAATGGTATTCTGCAGGCACTGCGTTAGAGTGCCTCGAGCGTTTGGCGGAGGCGAACGAGCGCATCTAGGCCGTTAGGCACAAGTGCCAGCTAGCAGTTATTTTTGAAAACGAAGGCGTGCGTGACCGCGGAGAAATATGCGCTCCGGTCTGGGAGGTGATAAGGTGTAGAACTCAAAGCGACGGGCAGGTGCCACCACCGTGACGTCGTAGCAAAGCGTTGAAAACACCTTTTTGAGCATCGTGTTGCGCTGTGAGCGCAGCGCGATAAACGCTCCATTCCTTAGAGTTATTTTTGTATGCCTCTTCTAGTGTAAAGGCAGAGATACAAAAAGTCGAAGCGTTGTGGTGGCGCCTCAGGTATGCGCAATAATTGTTTTTAATTGACAATCGCACAACTATGAACGCTAAACCTTGAGCAATATTGGTGGGTGCTGTGGATGGGATTGGCGGTTTGGTGCCGTTTGAAGTATCGTTAGAGTGGACAGACAGACAGACAGACAGATGATTGATTGATTGATTGATTTGTGGGGTTTAACGTCCCAAAACCACCTATGATTGTGAGAGACGCCGTAGTGGAGGGCTCCGGAGATTTCGACCACCTGGGGTTCTTTAACGTGCACCCAAATCTGAGTACACGGGCCTACAACATTTCCGCCTCCATTGAAAACGCAGCCGCCACAGCCGAGACAGACATATTACAGACAGACAGACAGACAGACAGACAGACAGACAGACAGACAGACAGACAGACAGACAGACAGACAGACAGACAGACAGACAGACAGACAGACAGACAGACAGACAGGCAGATCAATTTTTTTCCGTCGAAGGTGCCCAAGAAGGAATATCATCTTTAAAATTATGCGATGCTGCGCTCACCCTCTGGCTTTTCGTACACAATCGTGAAACTCTTCCAACGTTGAGCTTTCACCAACTCTTGGAGTGCCTTGTCCAACTCGCTGTGAGGAGGAGCCATGCTAACAGACACCGACGCCACGTCGACGCCGGCATTGGGCTGATATTCCTGAGACAAGAATACGTGTGGCACACGCTGTCCAGCGCAAGCGCTGCCGACCAGCGACGCCGCTTCTGGCTTCCGTGGTCCCAGCACTGCGACAACGCCTTTCTCCAGGAGTCTGCACACTGCCCCGAGACAACGAGATAAACATAATCGGCAGCATGCAATTGTTCTATGAGACATTCCTAAACTCAAGTTAACATGTCGTACACTGGTCTATAGAGATGTTGACGAGAGTAGTCTTACGAGATCGTTCCCCTAACCACACTGAGCTGGCATAAGACGGCTTAATGTGATTAAGCTTCAAACGAATGGCAGTTTAGCTGGCATTCACTTGAAGCGCAGCCGTGAAGAAATTGCCTCATTCCAAGTAGTTCGCCATTAGGGGGCGCGCCAAAACTAATCTACATCAAATTTCGCATTAGCGCCCAAAAACACGTTAATTCTTTCCCGATTATAGCGTCACATCCGCTGTGTTTCTTGTTCCACCGGAAGGGTTCACTCCTCAAACATGTGGTGCTAAGCCTCATTAGCAGCTTATGAGTCGCCATTTGTATGGTCTTTTTTAGAAGCTTCTCTATCGGTAACATTCACCTTCTATTTTGCTGCGTATTGCAATGTGTCAAAAATTTGAACATGACAATGTTCGTGATTCATTCGAACGCAAGAATGAACGAAACACGACAATGTATGTATCTGTGTGTATATTACGGGAATCACTGATTCTACTGGCACACTACGAGTGAAACTCTCTTCTCTACGAAGTCGTGGACTGCTCAGAAAATAATAAAAACTCTTTTCCCCCTCTGAAATCAGGACCACACTATGAAAGTCGTTCATATAATTGAACCAGAAGCCAGGAATATTCTTTCAAAGTATAAAAGATACCTTAATACAAGGCGCAAGAGGCTGCAAGATGTGCAACTTGTATTTGCTTAAATTTTTTTTTGCCTCAGCAAGTTGCTGCAAGAGTTGGGAAGTTCATCAACATGATAGACGGTACGAAAAAACAAAAGCAACGGGACTTTTTGCAGTAGTTCCTTCATCCCATCGTTTCTTCTGGTAAACTTCGCAGAAGCACAGTGGTAGTAAATATAGCCATCTCAACAAAATATCTCCGCACCGTCGCGAATGGCGCGGCCATAATAAAGCTGCTTTGTGATGCCGCAGTAAACACTGTCGTAAATGTTTAGAAAGTAACCGCTGAAGACCGGCTATGGCAAAAACCAATAATACGATCATACGGCCTCCTGTCTCGCAAAACTTGCGAGACTCAACCAAGGAGCGATTGAAGTGCAGACGCCCTTTTGTGGAGCAGGTCTCAATTACTGGGCCTAGCTCACACGTATCGCATTTGCATGCGCCGACGTCAGGATTGGTCTTTAAAGTGCAACTTACTTCCCATAGACGTTGCCCCTTTTTATATTCTCTTCAAGTTAACCGCGTCTATAGAACACCACGGCACTGGGGCCAGCTGTGTACACCGTAGAACCGTTTTATAGATTTAGCAGCGAATATATGAAAGGTACTGCAAGAAAAACATTTATTAGAGCTTATGTAAAGGACTTTCACAAGTTGCAGCAATCCACACTTTTTTTACACGAAAAATTGTTTGCCAGGGCCCAATGTGACATATTTCCGTCGCTAAAAACAAGGCTCGGAAATAAGCACACTATCTTATGAAAAAAAATGGCTGATCCCTCGTACAGTGGGAATCGATGATATGCGAAGCACGAATGAGGAAGGTTGATATGTGACTTTAAAATGCGCACAACGCTTCGAGGTGGACGTAAACTATGCCATTCATAACTTTCATGCCATGTTTATCATCTTTGCGCCTGGCATTTTTTTCTTCGTCCATTCACGTCACATAACACTAATTTTCGCTTATGTGAAGCTAGCGAAACAACTGCGAGCGTGCTAATAGTGTAGCTTGTAGCCATGCTTTACATGATGTGCATGTCGTTATTATCATGTTTGGGCATGTCATTTATCTTCATCGCCCATTTACGTCATGTATTGCAATATTTAGTAAATGTTAAGCTAGCCAAACGACCGCGAGCACATCATGAGCGTGGTATGTAGTCATGCTTTTTATTGACACGCATGCCACGATTTTCATGTTTGCACCAGCCTTATTCCTTCAACACCCATTCAATTCCTGCAATACAAAAATTCGTGTATGTGAAGTTAGCGAAAGGACCGCCAGCGAGTCATGAGCATGGCATGTAGACATGTTCTTATATGACACGCATATCATGAATATCATGTTCGAACCAGTCATATACCTTCATCATCCATTCACGTCACGTAATACCGAATTTGGTGCATGTTAAAATACTGAAACTATCACTAGCGCATCATGAGTGTGGCATGTAGTCTTGTTCTTACATGACACGAATATCATGTATATCATTTTTGCACTAGTCATATTTATGTATCATTCATTCACATCACGTAATACCAAACTTGGTGTATGTGAAGCTATGAAAACGGCCACGAGCCCATCATGAGCGTGGTATCTAGTCATGGTCTTTCATGACACACATAATGATTATCATGGCTGCACCCGCTTTATACCTTCGACATCCATTCACTTCCCGCAATACCGAATTTGGTGTATGTTAAGCCAGCGAAAGGACCACGAGCGCATTATGAGCGAGGCGTGTAGTCATGTTCTTACATGACACGCATGTCACGATTTCAACGTGAAGGCATGTCACTTGTGTTCGCCTTGGGGTCATGTCATACTATACCAGTTTTGCTACATGTCATGTGAACAAAAGCACCGGAAGAGCAGCAAATCATGAAATTCATGATAAACATGTCCAGACGTTTATGTTTTGACTAGTCACTTATGCACTTTGTATCGTCATGTATTGCCATACCAATTTTGGTATATATCTCATTATCTAAACGGCCAGGAGAGCTAAAAGTAGTATGCGGCTAGATAGATAGATAGATAGATAGATAGATAGATAGATAGATAGATAGATAGATAGATAGATAGATAGATAGATAGATAGATAGATAGATAGATAGATAGATAGATAGATAGATAGATAGATAGATAGATAGATAGATAGATAGATAGATAGATAGATAGATAGATAGATAGATACGGACAAACTCGCCGAATTTTGCTAAGAAATGCTTCGCACTTAAAAAAAATTTGTCAATTTCTGTCGAACACATGACCTCGCAATCCGTGACAATATATGCCCGGCACGCTATCCACTGGGCTACGGTAACAAAAACGTGTTTTGTGTTCCACAACTTCTTGCAGTGCTCTTGGTCGCGGGCCCCGCCGCGGTGGTCTAGCGGCTAAGGAACTCGGCTACTGACCGGCAACCTGCGGAAGCGATCTCGGTGGCGGCTGCTGCAATATTGATGGAGGCGGAAATGCTGTGGGCCCGTGTGCTCAAATGTGGGTGCATAATTAAGAACCCCAGGTGGTCGAAATTTCCGAAGCCCTACGCTACGGTGTCTGCCATAATCAGATGGTGGCTTTTGGGCGTTAAACCCCTTATATCAATCAATCAATTACCCTTTCAATCAACCATCAAAGCTCTTCGTTACGGGGTGCTGTCGCCCTTTCGGAGCGATAACATGAACTAGTTCATCATGTCCGGAGCTTCCTAGCTCATGCAACGTGTCAAATCTATGCGTCCCTCCCGTACGGCACATTTCTTAACGGGTAACTGCAATATTTTTCAATGCCTCAAGCAAACCACGATGTGGCGACCTTAGACCAATCGTTGGCCTCATTTTCACAAAACTGGTTGAGCCTTTTTCCGTATTTTTTCACCCGAAAGGTGAAAGAATAATTGCAACAAATTGTAATGCCAAGCGCAAAACGGCAACTGGGTCGGAACTTCAAGTGTGCTCCGAGACGCGAGACGTGAGCATGCAAAGAGGTGGTGTAGATGGCGCTGCCGACGCTAAACCGCAACATCGTGTTTGTAAATAATGCTCTTCATTAAAAAAATGCGGGCGTTTTTCGTGTAGGCTATTTTAACTGTCTGTTAGCTTCAAAGGGAAACCGAATGGAACGAGTGAACGAACGAACGCTACGCTGCAAACCACGACTACACCAACCCGCAGGCGACCTTGTGCTTAACGCACTCTTTAAAAAACAGCGTTGTCAGGTGGCACAGCCTGTTTATTCGGTATACCAATCTTTCGTTTTGCTCTGTTTCAGATGCCAGAGTGAAACTTTTTCACAAGTCGGCCCACGACAGCCTCTTTCGGTGTCCTTCGTTGTTCCAAGAATCCTGATGCAGGGTCGCTCGGAACTACCACAAATCAACGCAAAAAGACACCGGCGATAATAAACACTGATATAGTAGAAGCAAGTTATAGGCTTCATTTCATCCCTACACATTTTAGATAGGAAGTAGCTTAGGGACGAGCTCCATCTGGTGTGCTGCGTGACCAACCCACTTGCGCATATGCGTTCCTCTCTGTTTCTCTGCTCTCCTACGTTTCTTCATCTTCCGCCTCACAATGCCGACGCATGGAAGCATCTGCTAACCAACGCTCACTCTCTTGTCTTCTGCTCTTGGCATTCCTCGCTGCGGCGATTACACTTCCTTACGCTTGTGCGTCCCCTCCCTCCCCCTCTATGTCCTTTCCTACGCACCCCTTCTCTCGGGACGCCACGCCGAAGCAGGCAGCGTCTGCTAGCGAGATTCTTGATCGAAAAAACTGACTGTTCGCGCTCCACAACAGTTCACGCATCACTCCGTATATATAGGCACTGCATCTTGATCTCCAATGTACGGTGATAAATTTCTCCTGGGCTTCTGAACAATGGAAATTTGCAGCATGCGAGTTGAAAATAGTGAACAGCGGGTCTCTGTGACCAATCCGAGTCTTCTGTCTCTCATAGCACAATGTCAGCGATTGGAATGTTTCAGTTGGAAACACTGGTTCATCAGTGCGTGTTTTACGCTTCCATAGGTTGCTCTCCTGCGCGACGCTGCAATGATCGCCCGCGTCAACGTCGCTCCCAGTGTAATTCCGCTGGTTCACATCTACTCATGGTTCTATTTAGCGGGAGATAGTGTAATCTTTTTTCTTTCATTGAACACCTGCAAGAAACTGCCCCCAGGCACTCGCCCTGTCTCAGGTGTACGTCCTTCACTGCGCTGTTTTCTTTTTTTCCAGAGACCTAATATTGTTTGTAAACAGCGCTTTGCGCCAGCGACATACTGAGCAGCTTGTAACGTCGTGCTACAAACGCCTCAGAATGCCGCCAAGCTGCAAAGCTGGTTCCAAGTTCAGAGGCAGCTTTGAAGCTACTGTGCCATGCAGTAGTCTCGTGATCATGGCGAGCATCGAGCTGGACGGAGCCTACGCGTCCAGGCGTCACTACAAATCCCTCAATACCTCGACGTTTCCTACAGCTGTTTACGAACATGGAATAGGTTTATATGAGGTCCAACTTGAATCTCTAAAAAGGAAGTCACAGAATCAGCCCGGTGCTCAGTAATCAATATGAAGGGGAAAGTGTGTCGATAAAGCAGTGGCGGTATTTTGTAAGCGTTCTGCCGCGGGTGGTATGAAACAGAGGGATGAAAGGGAGACACACGGAAATGGTTGAAGCCATCATGACGGTCAAGGCTTCAGGATAGCCACAGAAAGCGCATAGAACGGGTCGAGGCCCCGTTCTATCACTAGTACGGATAAGAAACGGTCTCTTGGATTACGCGAATTCTATTGAAACGTAAAAGCTCCGACGCAGATAATCAGTTTAGCCCTGTTTTGAGGCTGGCTTACTCCAATCTCGTGCTACCCATGTTGAAAAGCGCCAAACAACTCACCAAATAGTGACATCAGCGTGCGCTCAAAACATCACAACAAGTAAATTCTTAAGACCATCCTGCTCTGTAATCTCAAGCTTTGAAAGAAATGCCTGTCAATATTTATGTTGAGCTGTATAATTTGTATATATCTTCATGCATTGAAAGCATTTCTGCATTCTTTGGGCTCGCCTGTTGGCTGTTTGCTCTCACGTCATTTTGTTTGATCTCTCTCACTTTCTTCCTAAAACGCTTACAAAACAGTACCCCAGGGAGGTGGTCTTTTGCTGCCCTGAGAAGTGTAAACAAAGGATCCCTTGCGTCATGGTCGCCCTATAGGCTCTGATAGTGCGATGTTGCTTAAGGGAACACTAAAGTCAAATAACAATTTATGTCAGAAGGAAATATCAATGCATGACAACAACTAAAACGACAATATTATCAACAACAGTGCCCTACTTACTAAGAAATTAGGCAAATTTAACAGTGCGCAAGTTGACGCACACAATCCATGCATCACATGGCGTGCAGATATTGACGTGCAGGCATGAAGTGTGCGTACAAAACTAATATTTATTCCGTCTTAGTGAAATGTATCTGCACGTAGACAACGTATATGGGACTGTGCTTTCACTACCTTCATCGCTCTTGGTTCATTCGACACGCCACGCCTTTTTTGAGATTGCAATGTATGTTAAGAGTAGTGGCAGGCTATTTATCCTATTATTGCGGTTAACTTAGTGATGCTACGGGCATTCACCTTTATTTGCCGATTGGAAGGTGTCGTCAGGATCCAGTCTCTCAATGGCCAGGCTGAGGTGTGGTGCTCTGCTAGAAGAGTCAGCCAACTCGTGTGCGCCTGTGTTACCAGGCATTGAAGTTGGCTTCTCTCCTTCGTCGCTGGCGTTCAGGTTGACTCGGTCGAGCATTTGCCACAGGAGCTTCTCTTCTTCAGATGAGCCGGCATGGTCGTACACGACACCTGTGCACAAAACAATCATAATGATTGTTGAGGCTTTGCATTCAAAGATCACATTGTCATTATCAGGAACGTCGTGGTGAAGGAACTCTATGAATTCTGTCCATCTTGAATGTTTTACCATGCATATATATTGAAGTAAAAAGACCTCTACCACTCCGCTCTCAATCTGAACGTGGTCGCCATAACTGGCGTTCTATACCCCAACCTTTGCGTCAGCATTCGAACACCATAAACACAAGACCACCGAGGTGGATGTGAACTGACTAACATTGAAGTTCTTTTCACCGGAAAAAAAGAGGGAGGAAGGCTGCAAATAGTTGGTTTAACAACAAATGAAGCACATAATTCGCTTGGAATAAAAACTCGACTGCGTAAGCTGCTTCATAAAGTAGGCCATCGCATCTAATATAATAACAGCACAGTGCAAAACTCAAAAAAGGAAACAATTTTTCCTTGTTTCATTTGCATCATGTAATCTCCCGGGTCTTATTCATTTTAATGAAAGCAGAAAAGTTATTGCAATGAAAATATACTAGTTGATTCTTACAATATATAGATAGAAATTAAGGGCGGGTTTTTGTCTTATTTGAGGTGTCAGGATAAACTGGTACATCTATTACGCGTAATAAATTCCAGTGTCTACAACTCCTGGAGCGGTTTTTTAATAATGAAAACGGAAGGGACTTCCCTATCGGAAAAATTGCCATGGTGGATACTGGAAAACATGGTGGGCGTAGTGGAAATAATAGTGGGCATGGTGAAATTTATGGTAGATATGGTGGGTCGTAGTGGAAAATATGGTGATTATGCCGGGATATACTGGGTGGTAAGGTGTACAGATGATGGGTAAAGTCGAAATGATGGTGCAAAGCAGAGGTTAGATAGTGGGCAATAATGGGACACTCTGCCCACCATTGCGATAATGCTGGGAAGCCCTAAGCATATGGGGGGTGGTGCTTATTATGGTGGGCCACATGGTGTACCAAGCTGAGAAACTCTTCCCACCATTGCGATAATGCTGGGAAGCACTAAGCAGATGATGGGTGCTGCTTGTTATGGTGGGCCACATGGTGTACCAAGCTGAGAAGCTCTGCCCACCATCACGATAATGCTAGGAAGCAGTAAGCAGATGATGGGTGGGCTTATAATGGAGGGCAATTTATATAGTGTACCAAGCTGGGATCTGTACACTACGTGTTCTATCACCATGATTTCCGCGAAAGGTTAGGCCTACCGACCGAGCCCGTACAATTGTGTTATCCGTGCTTCCGGGTTTTCAGAATACACGATTTGGACGATTAGGAATGACAATACAGCGCAGCCATGGCATCAATTAACCTAAATGAAGCATTTTTCGTTGTGTATGGTGTCCGCTTAAGAAGCAACAAACATCGATGCGACGCGATTCAAGCACTCCCAGAGAACGTACGTCTCTTCTCACCGACAGCCGCCAGTCGCATTCGCCGGCACTTCTTTAGCTTTTGTGCGAGAACTCAGACGTGGCGATTCGTATGCTTGGGGAACCAATATGATAGCGTAATGTTTCCCGCACATTGCATTCGTTTTGGCCAAACCGTTATGTAGTTGTTGCTATAGCGAATGAGCTAGAGCATTGCTCTGGCACGACCACCCTCTACGTTGTGCGAAAAGCATCCCAATACTCAATCAAATAAATTAGGCGGGCGTATCTATAGAATGAGCCTAGAAGCGTCATAAAGCGTGAGCAGATGTCGACCTTTGGAACGAGCGCGAAACGAATAATAAACTTGGCAGACCCCGCCGGTAAACTGTTGCGGCTCCCCAGTCCACTTGGGTTTTTTTTTTTCTTGCAGCTGTGAATTGTAAAAAAAAAATAGCACTGGTGCCATTAACACAGTGGATATAGTTACAGGCAGCTGTTGGTTGTGTTTAATAAATGTGCAATTTTTAGTAACAGGAGCAGATCTCGTCTATGTCGTGTACACGACAAACATAACTGAAGTTGAACCGTAAATTTGAATGACAACTAACTATTTACCACACAATCAAGCTCATGTTGGTATGGCGCAGTGGTTAGTGTCTCCAAATGGGATTCCACAGGTTTGACGTTCGATCTTCAGCTACACCTTGATTTTTTTTTACGGGACGGGTGTTTTTTTTAATACTGTTTTTATAGAATTCTTTTTTTATTTTTTGTGGCAGCTCGTCACGGTGATTCTGACGCCATTTCGCGCTCAAGCGTTGCCGGCACTGCAGCACCCACCATACCCACCATGCGCCATGGTGGGCGTTTCCCACCATTCACCCACTACATTAATCCACTATAATGGTGGGTGGTGGTTTACACCATGCCCACTATCCGTTTTTTTTCCGATAGGGTTATATCAACGCTCGCAATTTTTTTAAAGTTCAGCTATTGCTTTGCTAATGTTGGACTCCTATCTGCGTACTGATGAGCTACCTATTCTTTGCAATAATTTATACTTTCAGTTATATATTTGCAAGCTAGTTGTGTGCTTCCCGGTGAATTTTTACGATGTGTCTCTTCTGTTTTTGTTGTATATACGTTGGAATTGAAGTAAATTATACCGCATGTGTATGTGTCGATATTGAGGTAATTCAGCCAACGACCTCGGAAAAGCCGTTACTTGTGTTAGCTGAACGGCCGTCATGCATTTCACTGCGTTGTACAAAGCTCGAGGCAGGCCACGCTGATTAATCGTAAATGTCCTCATGTAGTGGATAAAGCATATGCGTAAACAAGCAGTTGTGTGTTGATTCCGTCGTTTCGTCAAGGGGGCTTGTGCTCCTCAATGTTGCTCAAGCCTTGAGAAAAAATGGCAACTTGTAGAAACGTCCACACGAGAACACAAGCCCTGTTTACGGATTTTTCAACTATCATTCTTCATTCAAGTGAGAAACGTGGCAGACTGTATAAATAGCTACTAGTATTGCGCGAACTGTAATAAAAATTCAATCAAGAAGCTTCAGTGGGTTACGGATTCACTGCCCCAACCATAGTTGAAAAAGCAAAAAAACATATCTTTCAGAATTTCGGCGCAAAATTAGAATATGATTGCATATAAAACAGACGACACATGAATAAACATACCAGAAAGTCGTATCCCATCGGTGAAAATATAGCAAAATATCCACAAGAAGACAGTGTTGTTCACGCCTCAAAATGAAGCGATGCAAAAGCGAGAGCAATTGACACCTTAAAAACTTTATCGTCATCTCTTTTACTGAAAAAGTGCATTTGACTACCGAAATACGAAGCTCCAAGTCAAAATGTTATAGGTGACTAAAGAGAACACGTTATGGCTGCTTTCTTCACGTATCAATAGGCCTGAATCATGGAAATGTTTCCATTAGAGGTATGCACAAGAATGTGTTCTTTGAATGAGATTTTCATCAATGCATACGTTGAGAGATTATGGCATATTTAAACATTATCTTTTTTTTTCGCGCCACAAGATTTTCTTTCTGTTTATGCGTTCCAGGAGCTCAAAACAAAAGTCATTCATTATAAAACGCACGCTTTCTAGGACAGTGTTTCAGTAAACTTTATTTATGTGTTGTTTCTTCGAGTGGCTTGCTAACGGGCAATATTTTTATGCCTACTTTGCACTTATTTTACTCACTGTACAGTTTACTCTGTGTACGTGATCACATGGTCAGACTTTTCGAAATATGTTTCGCCCCAACCGGGATGCCCACGTTGGTCAAGGAGGGGCAGAACGGCTTCGCATAAGGGTCCACATTTCGCCCCCATTGAAATTTATGCCAAAACTACCATCTAGTGTAAGCATAAAAGGGATCTCCCCAAAAATGTTGAAAATAGGCATTCCCAGGCAGTGAACCGGCAAATGTAGTGACAATTTATTCAATCGACGTACCAATGTAAGACTTTCTCCATCGGCTTGAATGTTTACATGCCTCAGAGAGCATCGACGCGTGGGTAGTATATCCGTTTCTCAGTTATATTTCAACACTGGAAACAAGGAGTATTTACTACTTGTTTCCAGGACATTTGACGGCTGCCCAGTCTTCGCTTTAGCTTTCGGACACTCAGCCTAGCGGCAACAGATGCTGCAGACAGCTTGCTAGAGCAAATACACCGCCTCGCCTCAACTCGTTCTAGGAAAGCATACGGGGTAATATTGAAGTATGACAGCCATCGTCGTGTCTAACGTGTTTCGCTTGAAAGGAGTCGGAAAACAAGTGAACCCATCCGCTCGGATTTCGGACTGCCATTCGTTTGTTATGGCGTGCGTATTATGATTTACAATACGGTACTTTATTCAGTTTATTTTTCGTTTCAGTGTATCACTCAGGGGGCATTGTATAAATTTAGAACACGCTTCCTCCAAAAATACAGCATATCACCACCAGGTGTCTACACGCACCCAAAGGTATACAGTCAATCGTGCATGTTTATGTTTCAACATTGCATCTTTTTTTCTGAAAGCACCGTGAGGCGGAAGAGTTGAGGTGCGTGGATTTATTATCAGTATCTATGGTAGGTCAACGTTAGTCATATCTCATTCGAAGTATGTTTTTTGTTTGTTCCAGCTTCAAGCTATAAACGCGGCATGATCGAGTTTGTTGCTCTGTAGGCGAATAAAGTTTTTTTCCGTTTTTCTTCCTAAAGAAGCATTCATCGAAATAAATAATTTTAAGAAATAGTGTTCCCGATACCCCTTAAAATGAAATGGCTTTGTAAGTATTTAGAGATTCATTCTTTTTCAACAAGAATAGCCTATGCAGTTGTTAGCCTTTTTGAACAGAAAAACAAATATTGGAGAACGCCTCTGAAGTATTCATCGGTTAAAAAAATCTAGTTTCGCATTTAAAGCACAAAAAGCAGAGAGAAAAACACCAGGATGCTTCTATAAGTCCAACAGCAATTTTTCTCTTCTTTCATTTATTGGGATTTTGTCAGTATTATTTTTCCTGAATTCAGTATGTGATATCTTTTTTAAAAACCTTTCCGTTTTTATTCGACATATCTCTACATTTCGTATCTAATATGTGACTGTCTCTCCTTTGAATGTGGCCCTCTACATTGACCAATTAGTGTAATTCTTCCACCAAATTTCTTAGACATTTTACGAAACAGACATAGAGGGGTGTCCGTACGAGTCTGTTTAGTTGGTTTTCAAGAATGTTCGCTGCAAGTAGGTGATCATGGAGTACTGACTAGCTCGAACATCTACTTTGTTAGACACTACAGAGAAAATGTTCAACTACCTAAAAACCACATTATTCCTTACCTATAATTCGTTTTACTTACATTACGACATGCTAAACAGTTCAGTGTAGGCGAAAACTTGAGCGTAAATCTTCCCTATGGCTATTTTTTAACAAGAAAAGACTAGTCAATACAGTCAAGACAAAGAGACAATAGTTAAGACAAATATTAAAAAGTAGCCAGGCTACTTCTTTTCATTGGGTGAAGATGCGATACCGCGTACAAGTACCAATATCAGTGGTAGTGCAATTCTGAAATATCCCCTAATAGATATTTTGTAGCAATATTTCTCATAGTAAATAGTCGGCGCTCGGCTGCAAACCGGAACATCGTGAGTTCTATGTTGGCCGCAAGTGTCGCGTTTTGATGGAAGTGGAATGGTAGAGGACCGCATGCTCTGCGGTGTAGTGGACGTTAAAGAGCACCAGAGGGTCCAAATTTTCATATCCCTCCACTACGGCGTCTTTCAAATTGATATCATGGTTCTGGGGCGTGATTATACTACATAATATTGTTGTGGGTCTCGTTTATGCCATGATTTTGCAGCTTCATTAGCCCTGAGCCCCCCCCCCTCTTTTTCGTACATTCACATTTGAACTACAACTTTCGAATTATAAAATGGAGTTTGAAGTTTACAGCAACGCAGCATGTTTTTAGTAGCTTGCAAAGATATGAAAACGTGCACGTTTTGTGCCACAAAAATGTATAATGGTGTTTTACACCATTGCACATTAGACATTCATCAAACACCTTAAAGGTGTTAAAATAAAATACCACTGCTACTTAACTAAAATAGGAAAAAGTAAAGTGTTTTAGAGAGAAAATAAAAAAACACGTGTAAGAAAAATAAGGACAGCAAGATAACCCAGTTCAGCTTAAGGTAAACTAGCCGCAACTAAAAGCAAAAGAAGCATATATTCTCGTGAGTGGCAGAAACGAATTGAGGATTCAAAACGTGATGGCTGCATTGATATTAGATTGGTGCACTACTAGCCACTCTGAGGCAAAAAATGGAAATAATAAAAAGACCACGCTAATAACTTTGCACTCGTTGCCCTTGGCTGCCGGCATGAAATAAAGTAGCGATATCGTTGATCATCTCTCCCCCCCCCCTTCCTCTTTCCTTTGTCTATGCCTGGTGCTTCTCATTAGCTACGGTGTCGTTAAGGCACAGGAAATAGAGCGAAGAAAGTACAAAATATTGGCATTGGCATGAAAAACTATCAGGCCTGCGCAAAACGCGCAGGTTTATCAGTATATGCAAATGAACGTTTTTACTCTCCCAAGTATTGCCTAATCCCTCATCAAGCAGGCTTAAGTGACGTATCAGTGATGCCAGCTCAAGATCAACGCCTATTTGTTTTTATTAGACAAGCGGTTGCGTGTTTGCTTTTCAGGGCTGAATAATATAGTCCTGTGATGACAATGTTCTAGTTATGGACAGACAAAATTATTTGTGGGTATTGCATTTTTACAGGCACAAACCCTTCAACCTCATAAACGTAAAAAAAGCAAAGAGAGGGCTGTAATAATCCCTGCTTTAGGGTTTTCTACCTCGGCAAGAGCAAAGCAGCGTTAAAATTCACTTCTAAGCCGAAAACAGTAGAATTTTCTGTTCCTAAATCAGGAAACACCTGAGACTCCTGCACATAGCCATGAGGGTTATTAGCGTTAGCTTCAAATCATCAAGATGACGTCTTTGTACGTGTGGGATGTTGTTACAAGTCTTCGTGCTATCCCGATAAAAAGGTTGTGCAGAGGGACACCATAGATATACTGTGTTCTGTTTCAATCCGAAGCACATACTGTTGTTCTGAGGAATTCTGACTATCCGTGAGAAGACACAGTATGTATGTATGTATGCATGTATGTATGTATGTATGTATGTATGTATGTATGTATGTATGTATGTATGTATGTATGTATGTATGTATGTATGTATGTATGTATGTATGTATGTATGTACATTCTTTATGACTTATATATTATAATGAACAGAAGTTTGTTTCACAGGCACAATACGAACGAGTAAATGTTCAATTGTGGCAACATCAGAAAGTCGACGAAGTTGCATTTTTGAGATTATGTCTGGGCAGCGCGAAACCAGTGGCATTGATTCTGCAGATAAGGGGGCTCGCACATAACGTGAAGAAATGCATGCCATGCCAATTCCATTTTTTAAGGACAGACGTTTCCTGTCATTTTCGATGGCTGGACGTCGCGTCTGCCTAACGCAGTTGAACACGCCACCCGTAAGATGACAAGACTGCATTCACTGCAACTCCAGCGTCCTTCTTGACTGCGTCGAGGAAATTCTTCTCCTCTTTCTTGGATTTGGTTATCGGTTTCTCTCACAAAGGCAGACTGTGCGGCGTGTGAAGTCTGTGGTGCTGCAGGAAATATCAACCATCTACTATGTGTTAACCTTGAATTGAACTGATAGGCATCCCCTACCCAGCAGGGTGTTCCCGCTACCTCACACCAAGCTGATTAAAGATGAAACATCAGCATTTCGGAGACTTGAATGTAACACGTACACGCAAGATATCTAGCAAAATTGAACCTACCCGACTCTTCACGGATACAAGAGCCCGACGTACGACGTGCGATACGCACAGGCACACGAGGGCTCACGACGCCTCGAAGATGGCGATCGCTATGCCGTAACGCCCACACACAGTGCCTCCTCTCCAAAACGTGGGAGGCCAAGATTCCTAATGGAGTCCTCTACAGGCTTTTAAATACCACTCGTCACCAGAAAAGTGAACACGCCCAGAGGATTCCTGTAATGAGGGACCCTCTCAGCTAGGGTGGCCCAGAACTCACGAGCTCGGAAGACTGTTTCGAGATATTAAACCTATATTTTAATAATTCATTTTCGCGTCCTTGAAATGCTCAGTCTCTAAGCAGTTGACTCTTTTGCCCACGGGCACACCGAAAACAACTCAAACTTGTACGCATTTCAAGGGTCATGTTTCATTGCTGTCCTAGAGTTCCATCTCAAAATCTTAAATAGTCTGTGGAAGTCCCAGCGAAGAGGCATTCGTTTGTTACTTGGTGGTATTCAGCAACAATCTACTGTGTGATGCAATAGGTGGTTGTGTTAATGTTGCTTGATATATCTGCCCTTTTTATTCAATGGAATTTCAGTCATAAACTCAATTAACTGCACTCTGAGCTTACCACATTTTGTCATTTTGTGTCCCGTGTGCTCAGATTTGTGCGCACGTTAAACAACCCCAAGTTGTCTAAATTTCCGGAGTCCTCCACTACGGCGTCTCTCATAATCATGTGGTGGTTTTGGGACGTTAAACACATACATATCAATCAATCAATCATATTTTGTGTGTACTGCAGACTGAATTAGACGATACGCAATATGACGCATCTCGAAAGGACTGTTTGTTGTTGGGTTTTTCTTGATTGGGGAACCGAGAACAAGCAAGCAGTACTTTACTGGCCAGCCTTTCTTTTCTTTGCTCTGGTAATCTTCGTTGTGCACCGTAAACATAACGGCCAATAAATACATGACAAAACACTTGTCTTTAACAGAACTGTTCTCAAAAAACATCAATCATGAACTGTCATTCACGCATGGGCACTTGACATCTTTTACGAGAAGAAAACTCTGACGTCGTAGTTTGTGAACACTCAAACAAAGCATCACAACGCATGAAAAACCATGAGCGTGCCATAAATTTTTACTCTACAAGGCAACTAAATAAAGTTCAGTTGAATTGAACCGGCGCCTAGATTTCGCGCAGCACCTTGTTTTTGGTTCGATACCACACCCCTTATACCCAGTGCTGTACTTACGACGCTTTGCAATGTTTATAGATGCTAGAAAAGTTGAATGCATCCTGTATATTTTTTTAGTGTTTCTTTTTTTGGAATGCAAGTATTCTGTATAGGATGTCACTTTCAGTGCTCCTCAGTGACGCGAAATGTGGCAGACAGATATTGTATTTTGCAGTTCTCGTTTCTCTTGAATGCGATGTTTTCTAAACACTGTTACGAAACGTTCGCTAAGGCCATACGGTGGGTTCACCATCACCTTGAAATGGATTTACCTTTAAGTGCAAGTTGCGGCCATAAAACACCTTTATTATTTCTAAAGTTCAGCTAGCTCTATAATTTCGCGGGTGTCTCAGGCTCTTAGAATTCTACGTTCTGCGCGCCTGCGCCTTGGTTCAGCCTCTCCAAATCTTGTTTTCCCAGCGCAGCAACGCCATAAAAAAAACAAGCGGAAGAAATCTGGTCGCTTCAGCTTAACAGCCAGCCTGTATTTTTAGTCCATAATGGAGTATCGTAGCAGCTGTTGTAGACATCGCGAAAACGCGGAAGCGTTTCAGCAACCGTGTAAGACCCAGTACCGTGTCTGCGTAACAACACTGGTTCAGAACGAGATAGCATCCGCGAGCAATGCGCCATAGCGCCTTTTTTTGCACTCAGGAGAAAACTTTCTATTCTGCAAGCTCTTCATGCACTTTCCATATTTTGAACTGCATACCTGTTGTGTAGGTGTCATGAATGAAATATGTAATCGCAGGAACGCAGACCGGCTGGAATTAGAGTGGATCGTGTCGAAATGTGTGCATTGAAAATAATGCCATAGAACCTTAGTAGCGTTACTATTTGAGCTATTTGATGCATTAATATAGCAGCAAAACTTTATAACTTTGAGGCAGAAACAGCGGGTGTACACGGGAACATATTTAACATCATTTTGCAATTGTCTCTGTTGTTACACGCTAAAAGCCTTGAAACAGTGAAATATTGTTCGCATTAAGAAAGCAGATGCTTCCAGGTTCAGACCAGCAAGAGATCACGCACGCGAATACTTTTTTTCGGCGTACGCTGTAGCATACCAGGCTATTATTATTGCAGTACTTACTGACGTATCTATAAAGTTGCACAGCGAGCAGGTGTGATTTTTGTGTTGTTATTTACAATGATTATGATGTATGCATCTGAAAACAAACTATGCCTGTACGTGAAAGCTACTTTGCCTTGGGCCGTTATCATGATCACTATTTTCATCAAAACTCC
Source organism: Rhipicephalus microplus (assembly GCF_043290135.1). Lineage (NCBI taxonomy): Eukaryota > Metazoa > Arthropoda > Arachnida > Ixodida > Ixodidae > Rhipicephalus > Rhipicephalus microplus. The sequence goes on from NW_027464588.1 coordinate 18,519,813, forward strand.
TTTTTTTTCAAGTGTAAGTGTGTGGCATTGTTCAAGGGTAATGGACTTTGAAATGGGGATCATTTTCATTCTATAAAACGCACGGCACACAGAGACTATGACAGCACTACTGGAAAACAATTTTCAAAGAAACAAACTCCGTGGACGTGATATGAGTTGCCTCCATACAAACATTTGCACACTTTCTACATCCTCAATTATATACTGTAAAGAACGCATCACCTAATGTGTCAGGTTGCATGCGCCAGTTCAGTTAGCATACTTAATCTGTATTGGAAACAGTGATCAGCAAGCTATACTTTTGCTGGATCTGATGCAATTTCTAAACTGTTTTTAATTAGTACTGCTGCTGATCTTCAGGCACGTTTTAATATTACGGAAATAAGACTCTCGACGTACAGCTCCTCCGAATTTCGTGGCATTGACGTTCTTGGTGAAGATGATTACACGGAATTTCCAAAGGAAGTGAACTCCCTGTTCGCATAAAAGCTACATATGGTCAATACTGACTCGTGTATACTTACGTTGAGCTAAGTCTTAGGCCAAGTAACAATTCGAATAATATTAGGAGAAGATGGTGAGCACTTGAAACAGATATTTTTACGTATGTGATGCTGCTCAGGAGAGCTTTTTCATTTTATCTGTTTTTCTGCAGCAGTTGTAGGCTTAGTACGGGCTCGATAAAAATGATTGTTTAAATGCATGCCACGCACCAACCACTTTTTCTTGATAGAAGCAAGGCAAAACTTTGGTATCGTCCACTTGCTCCCTTTTTCTAAAATACGCTTATGAGTCTTGACAAATGCTGCATAACGTTTGCGCGCCTTCGATATGTTGCTGACAGCTGCCCATTTATCCTAATTTGTGAGGTTATTCAGCATTTAGAGCTAGGCGCACTCCGCTGCTGTCAAAGCAGCCATTCCTTGAATAACAACATGAACCGACTCAATCGGCTGCAGTATAAGAGTGTTTGGGCAATGCGCCACAGGTCTGAATTACGTGCTTATAGGATATAGTCTGCAAATGACACTAACAATACGAGGCATATGCAAAAAACAATTACTAGCTAGACGGAAAGCAATGGCGGGTTTTCTGTAAAAAACTTAACCACAGAAAACCACTGCAAAGAGCACAGAGTATTTTTCTCAGCTCAAAGGCCCCACCGACCCAACTTCATCCCGTCAGCTCAGTTGCTCTAACCTGTGAAAGCAATGACTTCGTCGTGGCGGTGGCGCTCCGCTGTCACGTAAGTACAGTAGTGCCACGGCCAATTGTGCTTCGTGCAGCACAAGAGGTTTCAGTGACGATGAAATCACTGAAGCGAACGAGCCATTTCTGATCGAGGAGCAACTTTATGCTGTGTAGTTGGTAAACAAGGCGTCAGCTCTTAGTCCTGACTTGTTTTTTATCTCGAAGGTGAAGGTATATATATATATATATATGTATATATATATATATATAGTGTGTGTGTGTGTGTGTGTGTGTGTGTGTGTGTGTGTGTGTGTGTGTGTGTGTGCTGAACACTACAATTTCATTTGACATGACTCACATGAAAAATAAACATGAAAACACTTAACGGCAAGAGCGCTAGTGTGACGTTACCGGTGCCGCACTCACAAAAAAACCTCACTTCTGTGTGGTCGCAAATGATTGATCGATTTGTGAGGTTTAACGTCCCAAAACCACCATATGATTATGAAAGACGCCGTAGTGGAGGGCTCCGGAAATTTCGACCACCTGGAGTTCTTTAACGTGCACCCAAATCTGAGCACGAGGGCCTACAACATTTCCGCCTTCATCGGAAATGCAGCCGCCGCAGCCGGGAATCAATTCCGCGACCTGCGGGTCAGCAGCCGAGTACCTTAGCCACTAGACCACCGCGGCGGGGCGTGGTCGCAAATCACTAGCCTTCAATAAGAGGTAAATAATGAGTGAGATTGCTTAATCATGAGCATCAAGAACTCAACAAATCAGAGAGTTGGCTTCTCAGCTTTTTTGGTGTTTAAAAATGAAATTTAACTAACTAACCTTAATCTTCCTTTTGTTAGTACTTCGTGTTCAGAATAAAAGAACCTATCTCACTTAATATTTAACTCGTATTGAAGGCCAGCGATCTACGACACACACAAACAAAGTTTTTCCTTGCATGTGGCAGGTAGCCATACTGAAACACGCAACACTTAACTATACCCCAGCACGGTTAAAATTGACAAATTCTGATACAGACGCCCTTTCTACCATTTCCTTTGCACTAAATACAACAAAATACCAATAAAAAGGCCCAACATGGACATCTATCACTTCTCTTTCATTTATTTTCTCAGCCGTTTAACTACACTGGCAGCAGAGAAGGATAAAAATGAGCGACAGGATTTTGCTTTCACCAATGTTGCTTTACAACCTGCATGTGAAGTTTTGTAGTAAGAAACGTAGGACAGATAATAAAGCAAGTTAATTCGTTAGTTCTGACACTTTTGTTTAGCACATTTTCATTTTTATTTATTATAAAACCTTAGAAAACAAATTATTCCGCTTCGCTGCATCGCTCCCTTTTCAAGCATTCCCAAGCAGGAGAGGCCTACTTAGAGAACCGGCGACACGTTCGTTCACTTAGCGCGCTGAATTGATAGGCGCCTGCTGCCACGCCTAAATAGGACACACCGCCAGCCCTGAGTAAGGCGCCAAGAGGGATTTCTTAGTCTCCAGACTGTGTACTACGTCTGAGAACTTTGTACCACGATTAACGAGCGCTGCTTCTATGAACCCTCAGTGGCGTCTGGTCTATTAGCTGGCGCTAATGACTTGGTCAACGAGCCTGGGAAATACGGTTTTGGCCAGTGGTGACAATTCGCAGCACTATATAACGCCATCAAACAAAAATGGGGCATATTAGAATGCCTCCGAAATGTTTGTCTTTTTCTTTGAAGACCCGCCGCTCGCTTCTTGAAGGCCAAAAACATATTTTGAGGAACTACGTGCTGCGGCGAAAACCACATGACTTGAGCAACTTGAAAAACTGTGTGACTGCGAGCCATGAAACGAAACCTCTGTTAAGGCAAGAACTTCAGGGTTAGCTGGACGCGGGCATCATCAGACCATCCACATCGTCGCTTGCTTCAACGATTACGATCTTGACTGAATAAGATCAATCACTTCACTTAGGCGCGGATCGCAGACTCATCAACCAGCAGACCGACCAGTTCCCATTTCAGATGCAAAAAATAGACGAGACCATCGATGAAACAGGCGGATGCGACTAGTCCTCTAGAATAGATTTATGTAAAGGATACCGGCAAGTACGCTTGATGGAATACACGAAGAAGTTCACGGTTTTCGTAACACCATTTGACGTGTGCGAACACAACCGACTTCCGTTCGGATGGAAGAACTGCAGTACATTGTTTTAGGAAATGATGAACAATGTACCCGGAGACTTTATTGGAAAGTTTTGCAATTTGTACGTTGACAATACCCTAGTGCATTCGAGGACTAGAGGCGACCATGTACCTCACATTTCAGCAGTGTTGCAAGCATTCAGTGATGCAAGACTAAAGATCAATGCGAAGAAAAGGGAGTTCTTTAGTCACACGGTAGTATTTCCTGGCAGGCGCCAAACAGAGAGCAGATGACGAAACTAAAAGTACCAAAGAAGAATGCGTGCAGCAAATCAGGTCTGTTGCGAAGCCCCGCGACGTCCGTTCACTTTGTGTGTTATAGGACTCGCAGGGCGCATCCGAGGATTTGTAAAAGACAAGGCCAAGAAGACCGATTGCCTCGTAACCTTGACATCAAAAGGTGTTCCGTTCTTGCGGACGAATTGATGTGAAATAATCTTCGTAAAGCTAATTACCACCACTTCGTGCAACCCTGAATTGACAATTCCAGATTTTACTTAACCAATCAAACTCTAAATCGACGCTTCCCACTATGGAACTGTGGCTGTTTTTTAACCGAAGAAGTGACAGGGAGGATGTGACTCGACAACTACAATGGATCAGACATTTTTAATATACGTTTACCTAAACCCAAATAGTTATTACATCACAAAGAAAGAAGCCCTATCAGTTGTTAACGCCTTGAGTTATTTCAGAGCATACTTGAACGGGAGATGTTTAATTTGAAATGTTCACCGAGAGCCCGGCCTTCACCTATCGGCGGCTTCTCGTGCAGCCAAGGGGGAGAATTGCGTGCTCGATAAGCGAATTTCAACAGTAAACGTTCGATGTAACTCATCGTCCGGAACAAAGTCACCGAAATTCCGATGCAATGTCCAGAATACACATTCCCTAAGACACTGCAGAGGAGCACGTAAATTTGGCAAGGCTCTGGGAAGGAACTAGAAAATTTATATTTAGAAACGGAGAAGTACATGTAGCTGAGACCGAAGTGAGAACCATTCTGAGGCTCTGCCATAATATCCCAAATTCTGGAGGGCACGATGAATTTCGAAGAACCTACAGGAAGCAAACTGCAAGGTTCACGCGGACGAACATAAAGGCGGGTATTACATGAAAACATTCCACGAATGCCAGGTCTTCAAAGCCAAGTTCTGGCCAAGAGGAAATGAAATGATAACGCCGAAGTACTCTGAGCTACCTCTCGAGGTACTGCATCTCGACTTTGCCGAAATGAACAAGGTGAGGGCATGAAGAAAACGCAAGCGTTTCTGGTTGTCGTCAATAAGTGCACGCGCCATGTTGCTGCTAAGGCAGGCATAGAAAATACAAATGCAGTGATTTCAGTCCTGAAACGGGAAATCTTCAAAGATGTTATATGGGAGCCGATAGATGGAAACAACGACAAACAGAAGTCCCTCTATCGAAACGTCGTCCAGCTAGTCTGAGGTAGTTCCACTGTTAACGCTAATTATCTCAAAGACGGTAAAGAAATTCTTCCTGAGAATACACCAGCCTTCCCAAGTCTTAAGCTTCGACAATGGGCAGAAAAGAAAGAGGCATAAAATTACGCTTTCCAGCCCACCATCACCCTGAAGCCTTATTCCCGGCTTTCAGAAAATGAAGTTGGCAGCCACCTGATATAGAGTAGGGTTTAGTTGACAATATTATCTTCAAGAAACAACATATGGTGGCACAGTAGAACCAACAATATAGCCATACAATGGATAGAAATTTTGATAAGCATCATCGATCAGAGATCCCCGATGTGCAGCCTGGAAGCATGGTCCTCGTGCGAAAAGGACTCCACTCTAAGTCTCATGTTACTGGTCCCTACTTCTGCAAGACAACCACAAAGTGACAATGTGTACTGAAGTCGGCATATTACCAAGGACCTCGGGGAGAGGTCGAAAAGGCATTTCTATCAAATATATTGTTTCAAGAATACATCACACTGAAGAAGCAAGACAGACAGCGAGAAAGACAACGTGATCCTGGGATGCGGGGACGCTCTCGTTTGCCATTTCGGTTTACGCTTGGCGTCGTGCTAATATATTTCAACTATAACCTCGTTTCTCTGTGTGCCCTCCCGTAACATTTTGGCGGAAGCGCTGGGTAGCAAAGCATGACGGAGCTTCGCAGCGGACGCCAAGTGGCCGCTTCTAACATTACTACTGCAGGAATGATGCGCCAACAGCCATGCCTAACGCATCAACGGCGCCCACCTCACCTGTGGTCATTGTGACTACTTCACCCCGTGATCCTGACAACTTTTCAGACACTGACGGCGAAGACGTTGACAATTGGCTTCAATTCTACGAGCTCGTGAGTGATAATCATTGTTGAGACCCATCCATGATGCTGGCAAACCTTATGTTTTACTTGAGATGTACGGCCAAGGCGTGGTTCAACAACAGCGTGGAAGAGCTCACCAGCTGGGACGTGTGTAAGACGAAGTTGCGTGAGTTGTTAGGCCAATCTGCCGGGTGCAAGCAGGCCGCTAAGAAAGAACTTAGCACCCGTCTCCAGATATCCACGGAGTCTTACCTGGCCTATATTCAAGATGTCTTGACCCTTTGCCGTAAGGTTGATACCACTATGACCGACGCCGACTAGGTTGTGCACGTACTCAAGGGCATCGCTGATGATGCCTTTAGCCTCCTTGTATTTAAAGGCTGTTGACAGTCCAAGACGTCGTTAGGAAATGCCGACGCTTTCACGAGGCTAGAAGTCATCGCAGCGCCCACAACTTCACCCGTCTTGGTGTTTCTGTGTCGACTACCGACATCTAAACCGGATCACTAAAAAAAGCCTTCTACCCGCTACCGAGCATCGACGACTCCCTGAATTGCCTACATGGCGCTAAGTATTTTGCTTTCATCGACCTTTTATCAGGGTACTCTCAAATTGCTGTTGACGACATGGACCACGCGAAGACTGGATTTGTAACCCCTGATCGTCTTTGCCAGTTTAAGGTTATGCCGTTCGGATTATGCAATGCTCCAGCCACCTTCGAGCATAATGATGGACACTCTCTTGCGCGGGTTCAAGTGGTCAATTTGCCTGTTACCTCGATAAAGTCATTGTATTTTCTCTGACCTTTGAAACACACCTAGACCACCTTTCCTCCATCCTTTCTGTTTTTCATAATGCAGGACTGCAACTGAACTCAATGAAGTGCCACTTCCGACGACAGCAACTAACCATGTTGGGCCATCTTGTCGACTCCCCTGGCATACGCCCTGATCCTCATAAATTTTTAGCTGTGCAAAACTTCCCCGTCCCGACCAGCACTAAGGAAGTCCACAGCTATGTTGCAGGCGTTCCAAACAATGTGTTGCAAACAATTTTGCGGAAGTGGCCCAACCTCTTACGGACTTGCTGAAGAAGAATGTTCCTTTCTTTTGGGGCGCTGCGCAGGCTTTGGCGTTCCCTAATCTCATCGCCTTCCTCACAACACAACCTATTCTGGCCCATTTCGACATTTCCGCCCCAACAGAAGTCCACACTGATGTCAGCGGCCATGGAATCAGTACTGTTTTGATCTAGCATCAAAGCGGCTGCATCCACATTATCGCATAGGCCAGCTGTCTGCTTTCTGCGGCCGAGCGGAACTACTCGATCACTGAACGGGATAGCTTTGCTCTAGTTTGGGCGGTTGGCTAATTTCGGCCCTATTTACATCCTCGTCGTTTCAGTGTCAAAACTGATCACCACGCCCTCTGCTGGCTCTCGTCGTTAAAGGAACCCACTGGGCGTCTTGGTCGCTGAGCACTACGGCTCCAAGTGTATGACTGCTGAGATTCTTATAAATCTGATCGTTTACACCATGACCCTGTCTGCTTATTCCGCCATCCACTGGACCCCTTGAGACTTTCGATGAAGCACCGCCATGTGTGCTCTCTCTCTATCTCTCTGCTTTGAGCAACATGCGTGATGAACAGCGCCGAGATCCCTTCTTGTGTGACATTATTGAGGAGCGAAACTCTCTGACGCCGCATCCGTCCACTCTACTGTTTCTGCCTAAAAAAGGCACCTTGTACCGCTACAGTGTAAACACAATTGAGAGCAAACCACTCCTTGTGGCGCCTTCCCACCTACGTTCGAGTGTTATCGCCCAGCTCCATGATGCCCCCGCCGCCCGTCACCTTGGTCTCAATCGGACTTACGACCGTGTTCAGCATCAATTTTACTAGCCCAGGCTTTATCGCTCCGTCCGCGGATACGTCGTCGGAAGCGATCAGCGCCAACGTCGAAAAAAGCGCCTGTGAATCCTGCCTGACTCCTCCAGCCACTTGATCTTCCTATTGACCCCTTCTTTCGAGTTGGCCTTCACCTCTTAGGCCCTTCTCCTGAGTCTACGTCCAGAAACGAATGGATTCCTGTCGCTATGAATGATACAACCCGGTACGCCATCACACGGGCTTTGCCAACCAGCTGTGCCAAACATGTTGTAGATTTCCTTCTTTACAATGTCATCCTTCATTATGGTGCTTCATGCCAACTCCCCACAGATCGTGGGTGCCATTTTTTCTCCCGAGTTATTTACAACTTGCTTCAAACTTGCAAAACCAAACATAAATTTGCGACGACCTACCAGCAACAAACGAATAGGCTTACCGAACGATTCGACCGGACTTTAACTGATATGCTCTCCATGTACGTTCTCCTCTGACCACCTATAATCTGGGACGTTGCATTGTCTGTTGTTACACTTTCATAGAACTCCTCACGCCACGATACCACTGTGTTTTCACCATTCTATCTCTTATTCGGCTGTGACCTAACTCTACTTTCGACACCATCTCTCCGGCAGCTGTCGATTCGCCGATTGAATACGCCCGTGACACTATCACCAGAGCGCTTAGCATCACAAGAGCAATAAAAGCAACGTTATGAAGCATATCATCGCGGCGTTTTCTTTTTCCCGTGTTCTCTTGTGTTGTTGTGGACCCCGACTCGACATCTTGGTCTCTCTGAGAAGCTGCTTTCCCGCTACTCGGGCCTCTACCACGTCTTGCGCCAGGTGACTAACATTACCTACGAGATAGCCCCAATGAAGTCGTCATCTCCCTCCACTTCACTGTCTACAGACGTAGTTCATGTCTCCCGTCCGAAGCTCTACCACTCCGCAACACCATAGAAAGCACCAAAATGGTGTTTCTGCACCCGGGGATCATGTTAGAAGACACGCTGAAGAGACAAGACAGCGAGAAAAACGACGTGAATCTGGGATGTAGGGCACGTTCTCGCTTTCCATCTCTGCTTGCGCTTGACGTCGTGCAAATATATTTTAACTATCACCTCGTTTCTCTGTTTACCCTCTCGGAACAATTTTTCTCACAATACTTCTATACCATCTCCGGGGAAATGGAAAGAGCAGGCTGGGAGGTTTTAGTGATCCAAGAGAATTGGCTGGAAAAGGCGACAAACAAGAGGCTATAATGGAAGAACAGGTAGAGGTGGATTTGTAGAATGTAAAAAAATGAATGGAAGACCGCAAACTGCTTTCTTTGGAACGTTATAAGAATGACAAAATTTGTGCGTAAAAAGGGGAAATAGAGATGACATAGCAGATATTGTGGTGATGTGAAAAAATAGGATAACATTGCCGGCACAACTTTGAAATAGCTTGCACAGGACTATAATAATTAGAAGTCATAGGACACAGGCTTTCCTTGCTGCAGGGCACAGCAAACAGGCTGATCATACTAATGAGAGAGTTAGTTTCATCTGATAATTACCTATAGGCTTCTGATGCCTTAATGGCTCTGTTCGCTTCGAAAGCCATCAATTTCTGCCTGGTCCCCTTTATATCGAGGGAGATGGCCATTCAAGAAAAGAATAGTGCCTTCGATTACGAGCCACTCCCTCTTTCGCATTCGAATAAACACGTACTTGCTGGTTACAACGCAGGAGCTAGAAGATGAGGCCGGTTCTTTCTTTGCACAACGTACAAACGTAAGCGCGATAATGTGTGCAGGTCACCGGATTACACCTATGCCTTACCTTGGGCGTCTATACCACCCCACCCTGCCTATTTCCTCTTCTGAGACTTTCACGATTAACGACCGTGCTTTCCATCGGCACACAGCCCATTCCTTATGCTCTGTTAGCTTCTACTAATGACACTGTCAAGATTGTTGTTCGAGGCTCCCCAGCAGAGACTGAAAATACCGAGGCTGTGTCCAGTCCCGGTGCTTTTATTAGGAGAGCAATTGCTTTTCCTCTACGCTGCGGCTCATTTCCTGCGCGAGCTTTTGTATGTTTTACAGACGACAATAGTTGAAACGCGCGACTATATCACTAAATATACAGTGCAATACAATATAATATAGACGGTTCTGTAGAGGAAGCAAAATGAAAATTCACAAGCCTTGAAACAGAGAAATTGGGCTGTTCGAAAAACTAATTTTATTCCTTCTAGGCAGGCTCGTAGCCAGAATTTTTTTTAAGTGGGGTGCATTTATTAAAGGTTGTGAGAGCTCTCCATATCCATAGTGTTATATTGATAAAACAACCGCTTCCAGCCTTCCCCCCCCCTTCGGCCGAAGTCAAGCTCCTAGGTTGTTTAGAGGTATCGACTGGGAGCAGAAAGATTTTTTTTAGGTTGCACCTAGATCGTTGCAAAAAATTGGCTGGGCGAAGCTAGTTGTTTCTACATTGATTCTCGACTAGAGGTCCAAGGTAAGCCGCCCACAGTCACGGACACCTGCCGGGCTCCGAAACTCGATGGACAGAATCTCACTCCTAAGGTAAGCATTCGCACCTCTCATAGATCTACGGGCAGGTCGTCGTTGAGATCATGCCTTCCATCCCTTTGGGTTCTCTTGCATCCGCCGTTGCCTTTACCCGTTCCCTAGCTTAGGACCAACAGCTATTTGCTCCATTTTCAGTGGAGCAGTCGTGAGTATTGGGAACGGGTTCTTTACTGCAGCACATACTGGTTGTTGATGATCGTACCTTTCTGGTAGGTTGAAGAAATTCCTTTACCGCTTAACCGTTTCTTGGGCCGACTGTAATCTTTTTTATCTCAACGCGAGACTGTTAAAGAGCTCATTTTGTGGAAACATTGGCGTCCGCGTCGGCGTTGGCATTAGACGTCAATGGTTGGGAATGAAAAATTATTGTCCTGTCTATGACTGAGGAATCTAGAAAGGTGCCAATAAATTGGAAAAAAAGAAAGACACTTCCGGGTCCGAGTGAGGATCAAACCAAGGCTATTGCTAATTGCTAATTTAGTGGCCACTTTCAGGAACAGGAGAAAGCAGTGTGGGTGCTGACATTGAGCGAATCATTTTCATCGGTACATACAAACAGTTGTAATCATCGTCATTGTTTGTCAGGTGGCTTGTCTCAGTTGGGCCTCAAGCGGCTGCACTAAGATATGACATTGATACTGTCGTGTAGGAAGTCGTCTCTTTAATATTATAATTCTCAATCTAAGCTTGCTTGAGTCTACTGCAGGATCAGAATACCCACACAATGGCACAAATGTGCCCTATCCAGGGCGAGCAGTTTTTATATTATACCTAAGAACGTCTTAATTTTGTCACACTATCAAACTCTCTTCCTTTTTTGGCTTCGCTTACCGTCCAGTGGTAACCACACTTTTGGTGTTACTGTCCACTGGTTACCATATCTCGTACTGTCCACCGGCTACGTAATTCGTGACCACCCCAAATGCACTTTTTTGCCTTGATGTAACTAGGCTACCTCCAATCTCTAATTTTTCCCTGACCCACTCAGCCACCTCTGCTGGCTTCAAGTACTGCTATCATTTTTTTGTTCCATCGCTCACTGCCCCGTACTGAAGTTTTTGTCTTAGATTTTTTTTTTGCTTTAGCGTTCCAGGCCCAAATTTGGGAGATGACGGCATGCAGTGATTGCATGAATTTTACCCTAATGACATTGGCTGACTCTTTCACATTCTTTGGAAGCAGCTGCGGAATGCGCTAGCCTATTTTTTCTCCTTAATAACTATTTAGTTCTTGGTTAGGCTCTCCTGTTGTATACTTGTCCTAGATACGCATATATATGTTTCCACTCCAATTAATTGTTTCTAAGTGCGCACATTTATTTTTGCCTGTGCTAATAAACCCTATTTTTGCCTTCATCTTATTCAATTGTAGGACTGCTTTATTATTCTCTCGGTTTATTTCCTGAATCGTAGAGTGTGTGATATATATTTTTGACACTTATTGGTTTGGCTGAGTGCCGCCATTGCAGGTGCTGAAAGCGCTCCAGTCATTTCAGGTTCTACAGTACACAATACAATGAACCCCTGCGGATGACAAGGAAGGAAATGCGCCCTTGGTGGTAATACGATAGGCAACATTTAACGCAGAGAAACAGGACAAGAAAGGATGGAGACAAATATGCCCGTTTTATACCAACCGAAGCACCATACCTAACGTAGGGATGTTCACACGCTACGCCCACTTGTCATGCGTAGTCAAGTACATTCTTTGTCATTCTCATTTAGAAGAGATGCACAGAGAAAGGGATTTTTTATGAGCATGATCTGAGGCGACGTAGATCTTCGAAGTACTGCTCGTTCAATAATACCAATCTGTTGTTTCACGTTGTGAAACCATACATATATATATATATATATATATATATATATATATATATATATATATATAGGTATGGGATATGGTACAACGGGAGCGTTGTCAACAAGGATAAATATACTTATTTCCCAACAGTTTCGGGAGGGGTCCTCCCTTCATCAGGGGATGAGTATAACTCATCCCCTGATGAAGGGAGGACCCCTCCTGAAACTATATATATATATATATATATATATAAAAGGACCTCTGCTGAAACGATATATATATATATATATATATATCAACCACGCACCGTCGCAAGCTGCCCCTCCTCCTTACATACACGGACATCAGCGGGAACCCCCGCTCTTCGCTGGTCTTCGGGGAGAAGACGTAGAAGACTGGCTTGATGACTACGCGACCGCGTAAGTGCCGCTAATAGGTGGGACGAGGCTGCCAAACTGCGTTACGTGTTTTTTTTATATGGTCGGAGTCGCGAAGACATGGTATTGCAACCACGTCGTTCACTTACCCGACTGGGCTTACCCGACTGGCCAGCAGCAGCTGCGACACGTCTTTGAGACACCAGACATTCGATCCGCCGTCGCGAAGAGGACACTCGTTACTCGCCGACAACATCCCGGTTAATCGTATCTTCATACATCGAGGATGTCCTCGCACTCTGCCGGCGTGTCAATCAATCCATGCCGGAACCGGACAAAGTGCGCCACATATTGAAAGGCATTGGGCCTGTTGCTTTTAATGCCCTCGCTGTGCAAAACCCAGCTAACATCGCTGATGTCGTGACGACATGCCAGCACCTTGATGCGCTGGACTTAGTTCGCCTTCAACCAGACATCGGCGACCACCACTCCACGTCAGATGGCCATCTGCGTGACCTCATCCGGGACAGTATACGCGAAGAATTGCGGTTCATGGGCCTCACACCTCCTTTACCGCGACCTACACAGCCTTCGGGAATGCCCTTACGTGACATCATCAGGGAGGAACTTACGTCCCTGACTGGCTCTGCGCCCGTACAGCCACCTGCTTCTCACCCTATATCCACGTACCGTCAAGTTGCTGCCGTGCCTCCCAGCGACGCCCACGCGACATTGCCACGTCCATCCTACGCGTAAGTTGCTGCCACTCCCCAGGTGAACTACCATTCCGTGCCCCCTGACCCTTCGGCTCACCTGACCGCGCTATCTCCAGGTGCCCATAACGCCCTCTATTCCCAACCGTGGCGCTCGTCTCGCCCTGTATATTACTACTGTGGCTTTCGCGGCCACATATCTCGTTTCTGCCGAAAGCGCCAGCAAGATGAGCGTCGGAATAATGTGCGTGAACAGGATTTGTACACCGGGGCGTCTTATCAAGGTCAGCGTTATTCGTCTCCCCGCACCGGTCTCCATCTCCTCCTGCATCGACTGCACCACGAAACAGCCGAAATACGAGACGCCGCTCGCCTTCACCCTTCCGCCGTTCCACTTCTCCACTTCGGCCCGCCTCATTCACCTCTGATATTCATTCGGAAAACTAAGTGATGCAGTTTGTGGAGGAAAAACTGCATTCGAAATTAGAACTGAAATTTCTCTGTTAGGCCCGTGTAACATGGTTTCTGTGGAAGTGGAAGGAGATCGAGTCGATGCTTTGGTGGAGACAGGTGCGACATTGTCTGTGATACGTGCTGATTTGTGTGAACATTCAAGGAAAGTAATGACGCCTTATGATGACCCCACGTTAGTTGCTGCCCATGCGAACGTCATTCGCCCTTCCGCGTTTTGTACTGTGTGTGTTTTCATCGACGGCATCCGCCATCATGTCCAGTTTGCTGTCCTGTCCCGCTGCTCTCACCAACTAATTTTAGGGTGGGATTTTTTATCATCTGCTTCCGCTGCGATTTGTTGTGGACAACGTGTCGTTCACCTCGCTGACACCGACTACATGCTTGACGACGACAATCAGAAGCCACTTCGTCTGGTTGCTGCGAAAGACATCAAACTCCCGCCACTACAAGAGCAAATTGTCAGCATTACGTCCAACGACATCTATCACGGGGATGTATTTGTCTCACCATCACCACTTTGCGTTCGCAAAGGTATAGTTCTTCCGTCCGGTATTGTTCGTTTTTGCAATGGATCGGCACTTGTCACCGCTGTCAACTCTACACCGGAGGAGATCTTACTGCCACAGGGCACTACTGTGGCCCGTGTTGCTGACTTCGAGCCTGTACTCGTCACGCCACTTCAGGCCATCGCATCCAAAAACCTTGCCTCGGTGAGCATGTTTCTTCCTCTGTCTTTACCACCGCTATCAGCAGCGAATTGACATATTCACAGAGGGAGCAGCTGCTCGCATTGTTACAGAAACGTACAAATTCTATCGATATTTGCTCGTCTAAGCTCGGCCGCACTAATACTACAGCACATCGAATTCAAACTTTTTGGACATCTATTGTACACCGCCGACCCTACCGCGTGTCTCTAACTGAAAAAAAAACTATAAAAGAAAACGTTGCGGACATGCTTAAATGGGAAGTCATCCGTCCCTCATCTAGCCCTTGGTCGTCTCCTATTGCTTTGGTCCATAAAAAGGATGGCTCTGTGCGGTTTTGCGTGGACTACCGGGCGCTCAATAAGATCACACGCAAGGACGTGTAACCTATGCCACCCATTGACGACGCCCTTGATTCCAACAAGGCGCGGATTTCTTTTCAAGCATAGACTTGCGTTCTGGGTACTGGCAGATCCCCATTCATGAAAATGATAAGGAGAAAACGGCATTCGCAACCCCCGACGGGCTATATGAATTCAACGTGATGCCTTTCGGGCTCTGCAAAGCACCCGCGACTTTTGAGCGCATGATAGATACCGGTCTGCGTGGCCTGAAATGGAAAAGTTGCCTTTGCTACCTGGACGACATTATTATCTTTTCGTTAACGTTTCCTGAGCACCTAGAACAATTGGATCAAGATTTGGCGTGCCTTGCCGGCGCCGGGCTTCAAATAAATACTAAGAAATGCTCTTTCGCTGGCAAATCTATCGAGGTCTTAGGACACGTCGTTAGCAAAGATGGCATCCAGTCCGACCCTGAAAAGATTTCTGCAGTCCTTCACTTTCCGCGCCCAGGAAAACCAAAGGAGCTTCGCAGTTTCCTTCGCCTCGCCACCTACTTTCGCCGGTTTATCCAGAACTTTGCTTCTATTGCTGCTCCATTACACCAACTACTTGCTTCCAACGTCCCCTTTCTGTGGTCTCAAGAATGTCAAACGGCATTCGACCTGTTGAAGCGGGAACTCACGTCTGAACCTCTGCTCTGCCACTTTGACAAAGCGGCACTGACTATCCTCCATACCGACACTAGCGGCCATGGTATAGGAGTCGTTCTTCTACAACGCGACAAGTCTTCCCTACAGAAAGTTGTTGCATATGCCAGTCGCGTACTCACCCCTGCCGAAAAGAACTACACTAAAACTGAGCAAGATTGTTTGGCTGTGGTTTGGTCGGTACAGAAGTTCCGTCCCTATCTTCACGGCCGCCCCTTTACAATCGTTACGGACCACCATGCCTTATGCTGGCTTTATACACTGAAGAACTTGTCCGAACGCTTGGGTCGGTGGATACTACGCTTGCAGGAGTACGACTTTGACATAACTTACAAGTCAGGTAGAAAACATCAAGACGCCGACGCTTTATCTCGTTGCGCGCTTCCAACTACCCATATCAGCGTTGGTGAGAACTCAACCACCACATCTACGAAAGTTCATACGCTCGCATCAATAAGGCAACCCTCTTTGGACAACGAGCCAACATTTATCTCCCACCAGCGGTCCTATTCATACTGCAGACGCATGATGGACTACTTTTCGGGAGTTTCTCATCCACCCAACGCGCGACTCCATCGTCAACTCCTGCACTTTAAGCTGGACAATGGGGTTCTTTACCGCCACGTCTATCACCCTGACGGTCAGCGCTGGGTTCTTGTACTGCCACGCTCTCTTCGACTTCAGGTGCTCGAAGCCTTCCACGACGACTTGACTGCTGGTCATCTTGGTTAAAAAAAACTCTTGACCGTATTCGATGTCCTTATTACTGGCCTGGCCTTTCTTCTAGTGTAGCGTAGTACGTCGGCTCCTGCTACCCATGCCAGCGTCGTAAACTCCCCACGTTGGCACCTGCTGGACCTCTACAGCCACTTCCGTGCCCTTCAATGCCAATCGAGGTTGTAGGCGTTGACCTTTACGGGCCTCTCCCCATCACATCTGCTGGCAAACGATGGATAGTGACTGCCGTGGACCACCTGACACGCTACGCTGAGACTTCCTCTGTTATTACAGGCTCAGCTGTGAAAGTTGCAGACTTTATTCTTCACGCAATAATACTGCGTCATGGGGCTCCTAGTGTACTGCTTAGTGACTGCGGCAAAGTGTTCCTGTCACAAATGGTAAATGAAGTACTGCGCGCTTCTGGAACTACTCACAAGACAGCTTCAAGCTACCACCCTCAGACAAATGGTCTCACAGAAAGATTTCACCGAACCCTTGCTGACATGGTAGCCGTTTACGTCCAACCCGACCACAAAAACTGGGATACTCTTTTATCATTCCTGAAATTCGCTTGCAACACCGCCGTTCAGCGAACAACTTGCTAGTCACCGTTTTACCTCGTGTACGGACGCAGCCCGACTACCTTTCTCGACGTCTCCTTCTTTAACAGCCATGGGAATTCGCGTCAGTCTTCTAGCGAAGAATACATTTTAAGCCTCGTCCAGTCTCGCCATCAGGCTCGCATCAATACTGAAGCGAGACAGCACGAGCGGAAGATCATCTATGATGAATCCCACCGCGTTGTGTCTTTCCAACCTGGTGACGAGGTGCTGCTTTTGACACCTATTCGCACTCCTGGTCTTTGTGACAAATTCCAACCACGCTTCATCGGGCCATACATTGTTTAAGAACAGATTTCGCCAGTTAATTATCGTGTCACACCACTCGTCGCCCCAACAGACCACCGCTACCGCAGCACCGAGATCGTCCACATTTGTCGCATGAAACCTTTCACGCGACGTTCCCCGTCACTTTGACTTACGGCGACTAGGGTGTCCGCTTCCAAGGGGGGGGGGGGGAATTAGTGTGGGCATTTGCTACTTACATCGTCATCATCCCTGCATGATCACAATTATCATCATCAGCTTGTCTCTTTGTCCTCATTGCCACTCTGGGTCATCATCATCGTCATCGTCTGTGTACTGGCTCTGCCCGTTCGTTTTTCGAGGTCTTTCCTCAAATAAACGCTGTCGCCGCCAAGACTACCAAGACTTCATAAGATATATATATATATATATATATATATATATATATATATATATATATATATATATATATGTGTGTGTGTGTGTGTGTGTGTGTGTGTGTGTGTGTGTGTGTGTGTGTGTGTGTGTGTGTGTGTGTGTGTGTGTGTGAGTGTGTGTGATGCTATGATGAATCGGAGACGTGGCCTGGCTCATACGCCATGTTTATTCTATAAGCACTTCTTCTTCCTCAGCTTCTACCAACCATCGCTACCTTCTTACGTCACATGATTACCCCTCCCCCCGAGAGAATGCGCGAGCTACAATCTAGAAAGCATGAACTAATGGAGTCTTATAATAAAAAAATAATGCCAGAAAATGCAGTTGTTCCATGCCACTCGGCGGTTCCATGCACTTCCACCAAATGTTCACAGAAAAGGCAGTCCGGTGATATCTAGGAGACCAAGGTCTAGGTGGGCGAGGTTGGCTGTTGCGTTCTGGAGAGCATAACCATGCCTTCAGCGACAAAAATGATGATGGCACAACCTGGTTAGTATTGAGGAACGAACAAGATTGGGAGTCCTTGTAGCGTTGGAAGGTCGGATGCCTCATGCGTTGGATTTTGAGTCGTGGCTGTGACAGACGCTTTGCTTCTAAAATGCGTGCTTCTTGACTAATTTTGACGGCGTGATGCCTGCGGGCTGACAGTATGCAAGAAGTGTTTCCGAATCTTTCTTGGCATTTTCCGTGGTGTTGCGGTCTCTGTAACTTCAGGCGCAGGGAGCGTCTCTGGCGACTTTCCGCTGTGCAAGAAAATTTGACGTCTTGGAATTCTTTTTGGGTTAGAGATCTTATTTTCCGCTGTTCTTCAATTGGTGAGTGTGCTTCCGTTGAATTTCGCGTTCGTCGATGCCTTCGTTGCAGTATATTTTGTTGTCGCATGAGGTTGCGCGCTTGGCTATGCTTGTTTTGCTGATACTGCTCAGGCGATGGCAGTAGTGGCAAGCTCTCCGGAATGGGACATTCATTTACTTTGAGGTTTGACGCGTTCAGTAGACAGCTGATGCATGGTGAACAGGTTTCTTGCTTATCGGGCATGGTTGGTGGTGCGCTATCATTGCTAGCCTGCTCTTCAGAGGCTTCTGTGACGTGGTTGACTACGGACGCTTCTGAAAGACAACTGTGTACGAGGTTTGATGTATGATTTGCTTCTGAATTGGTTCGATTCTTGGATTGGTGACCACTGCATGAGGATACCACATGTGACGTCGCATCACCAGGTTGAAAATGCAAATTTTAGCCGGTCTGCGGTGCCGTGGAAATGAACTCTTGCGACAAAAGACATTCAGAGTTGACAGATAGTTCATCAGGGGCTTCTTCTTCGCGGCTCACTATGAGTGGTTCTTGCGCCTGGTAGCATGCGACGTTCGATGCGTCTGAGCCTTCTGTGTTTGGAGTTTCTGGTGGCTGCACACTGGACGGCAACATTGCAACATGGGTAGTTCGGTAAGGTTGAGTAGTGCATGACCCTCTCTCTGTGCAACTAACGATGCGAGCTGTTCTGGCGCATAAATCTGGGTGGTAAGTCCAGAGCTTCGCGTAGCATCGTCCGAGCTTCTGAGCTCTATCCCGACCGTTGTGAGCGTGCTAGATGTGAGACGGACATTTTGAGTCACGAAAGAGCCAAGCGATCAAAAACCAGGAGGCGGGTCAAGTCTGCGAGATGAGAGTAAGCTGCTCCAATGCGTGAAGACTGATTTTCACTCTTTGAGTCATCTTGGCTTTGTTTGGTATTTTCTCTATGTGTCAGCTGGTCTACCATGAACAAGGTGTCCTTATGACACGAATAGCGACCGTTAGGAGCCTTTGAAGAGCTGCGTCGTAGAAAACCAGGTGGTGGACCATATATGCGAGACGAAGCATGAAAGGCATCAGTAGGGTGAGCGACGTCTCGTGTCGTGTGTTGGTGCCACGACTTTGAAAATGCCGACTTTCGTGAAGAGAAACCTGGCGGAACGCCACGTTTCTTGAGAAATAAGCGTGGACTGTGACGGCCGAGTGTGGTTGTATGCAGATGGTCGGTAATGAGGAAGTCTTGGTCATAGTCACTAAAACGGGTAATCATCTCGTCTTTGATTTTTGCCATGACTCATCGTTCGCGAATATGTGAATTAGGTAAAATTTGAATGCCTCACCGGTGACGTAGTCGCTGAAGTTTGTAACCATCTCCCGTTCCGACCAAGATGCAGCGGTAGCGTGGAGTTCGAACAGGTTGAACCAGTCCTGTACGGGTCCGTCTTCCGCTGATCCGGTGTACTTGGGGATGTCGAGGTCAGCTGATGGTTCTGTCATGGTGCTGGTCGTTGTCCTCCTAGGCGATGATTCGGTAGTCAATGTACGGTCAGGGCGTCTTCTGGGGAACTGCGTCGATGATGAGTGACTGATGAAGGGGCAGGCAGGTCTCCACTCTGCCGACTGGTGTGACGCTATGAAGACAGAGATCACCTCTTCTGTGGTCGATATTCAGTTGAGGCGTACTGCCTGTGGCTTCGCGAGTGATGTGAGGTTGATGAGCGGTGGCCAGGTCTTCATCCTGTCGATTCGTGTGACGCTATGATGAATCGGAGACGTGGCCTGGCTCATACGCTATGTTTGTTGTTGTTGTTTCCCTGTGCAAATAGCTCGTACCCAAAGAAGGGGATTGGCCGATTATAAGGTGAATTTGCCCTAAACTTTCAGCATTGCGTCATTCCTACAATTTTTTTTGTAACTTAATTTTGATTTGAAATACCGATATCAAGTTTGCAGAAAAAAAAAAGAAAAATAGTGAGACGGCAATTTAGCAAGAAAATCGTTTAGTCGCAGTGATGTATTCTTGAACGGCGAATAAAACATCCCTGTGGCTGAAACCCAGTGTAGAGGCTCCAAATGAAAGAAGATCAGGTTGTGATAGTTGCAAGCCCAGTCTTTGAAGAGGTGGTGCTAGTATGCTTTGCCTGAATAAATCGAAACGGCGACAATGTAATAAAAAATGACTGATCGTTTCTTCTTGATTACAGTAAATGCACATAGGGGAATTCAATATACCTGATCTATGCAAGTAAAAATTGAGGGAGGTAACGCGGCAACGAAATTTCGTGATGACAACTTCTATCATCCTTGATTTAGTCAGTTCACTGCGCCAGGGAAATAACAAGTGTTTGTACTCTGGAGAAGCCGTCAGTGCAGGGTCAGATAAATTTTGCCTGATTTTAAGTGTGCGAAATCGCACCACCGTAATGTATACTGTATGAGGGAAAATAGGAATAATTGGTGTCGAAAGGGATGCCTTCGCAAGAGAATCAGCTATTTCGTTTAACAACAAACCTTTGTGCCCTGGTGTCCAGATTAAATGAATACTTCGGAGATGACAGGGGATCAACGATTTAAAAAGTTTCACTATAGGTGAGTGACCAGATGCGGACAGAGAAGAGCACACTGATAATGAATCAGTTATGACTGCTACAACTGGAATGGAAATATTTACCTTTCGCAAAGCTAACATTATTGCCATGAATTCAGCCAGAAAGACAGGAAGAAAGTCCGGTAAGCGAAGTGAAAATGACCAATCAAGTACGGGGCAATATATTCCAACGCCTGATTTTTCATGTGATTGAGATGCGTCCGTTGCTACAATGACATTTGTTGGCAGAGTACTTAAATGGTCCTGCAATAAACCATTTAAAATGCCTGTAGGTAATAGCTTTGCGTGAGTTGGGAAGATATCATGGTAAACAATTTCTGGAGAATTCTGTTGCTCAGTTAAAGGAATCAGATCACGAACGTGTACATTTAGGGGCTCAAGTAACGATTGAACAAATACTATTTGTGGTTTGGTAAATCTGGGCCAATGCACGGAGAAGAAAAGGTCAGGATTGGAAATAAAAATAATTTGTTCAGGGTTAAACGGTGCTTCATATAGTCGTAAAAAGGTCTGCACAGTAAGAATGTTAAAGCGACATAATAAGGTTGGTATTCGTGCTTCAAGGTATAACACTGCATTTGCAGTATACTTTGGAAGTCCTAAGCAGAGCCGTAAAGCCTCTCTTTCCAACAGAACGAGCGGCCGAAGTTTGTAGGCTGGCGCACCAGAAAAAAGAATGCATCCAAACTCCAACACAGGTCGAACATACATTTTATATATAATCAAAAGTGCCTTTCTTCTCATACCTGATCTACAATTGCTCAACCTCCGCAATACGCCCATCGCGCGTACTGCTTTTGTCGCGATGTATTCAATGTGAGGGCGCCAATTTAGATGCTCATTATACATAACTCCAAGATATTTCAATGATTGTACTTGTGGGATATCTTGAAGCTTGTAATTAATAGATATGTGCACGGGATCTTTAATTGGAAAAACGAGAATAGCACATTTACCGGTATTCAGGTTCAACATCAATCCATCCAACCAATGTTCTATTTTATTAAGATATGTTTGCAAGATAGTGTAGAGACAGTGGAAGTCATGTGCCATAGCAAAGAAAGCAATGTCATCGGCATAAACATAGGTTTTCACTTCTGGATGAACGGGGATGGTACTAAGCAATATGTTGAATAAAACCGGGGAAAGTAATGACTCCTGAGGTACACCTCGGGTTTGCTTGTGCTTACAGGAAGAGAAACCGCCTTGATAACAATAGAATTCTCTTCTACTTAAAAATTCCGTCACCCATGCTACTATATAAGGTGGAAGTCCATGACTCCATAACTGATTAGTCAAGATAGAATACTCTACACTATCATATGCTTTACATATGTCTAACGTTACTAAAGCCGCAAAGTGCTTTTTGTGACGGGCAATATGAATACGACTTTCCAGATCTACATGTGCATGCCATATGGAATGTCCAGATCTAAAGCCAATTTGGGAAGAACTCAACAGTTGTTTCTCGTTAATAAACCTAATTATACGACCATGAAGTACCCTTTCAATAAGTTTTACTACATTAGATGTTAAGGCTATCGGTCGTATGTTGTCTAAATTATAGCCTGCCCCCTGTTTCTTAAGCAATGGTATAATTTTCGCAATCTTCCATTCAGAAGGGATCCATGCTCTTCTAAGGGAATAATTGACGAGACCTAACAGATCATTCGGATATTCCCTGTGAAGTATTTTTAGCATTGTATTTGTTATTCCATCGGGGCCTGGTGCTGCATTTGGCAATCTTTCCATAGCCTGATTTAATTCGGAAGCCGATATATCTGTGTAGTCATAGATGGTTGTTGTGTAAGCCGAATTAGGAAGATGCGTTGAGAACCTGTTTTCTAATTCTTTAGCCAACTGATTCAATGATTCCTGTAGTTCCTGTGAGGTGTAAACTACTGAGTCAACGTTTCCTGGTATAGGGGTCTTCTTCCTACCACGAAGGAAGTTGAATAAAGCACGTTTGTTATTTGATTTAGACAGGTACTCGAAATGTTCTTGGTTATATTGCTCTTTCGCTCGCGATACAGTGCGTTTAAATGTTGCCGCAATGAACTGATAATCCTTCCAATTTTTTGGACTCTGATTACATATAAGTCTTTTCCATGCAGCTTTTCTTCTTCTATAATCTCGTGTGCACTCATCATTCCACCATCTACTAGGTTGGGCACTTTTGGATGACGACGAAGCAATTACAAATTCTGAAGTGTTCTTGGAGATTTTTAAAGCAGAACAGAGATTTCTGCCGAGGTCTTCATTTTGACCACTGGACACTGCCCTAATGTTGGAACGCAAGCAGTCTTTAAATTTTTTGTAATTGATCAATATTTTCTCTGTCCTTTCAATAGATTTCACAGCACATGAGATTTCAAAGTATACAGGAAGATGGTCACTGTTTGAAGAGAAATCAATTGTTTTCCAAGACTTTATTGAAACACTTGGGCTGCAAATCGTGAGATCTAATACCGATCGTGTCCATCCGCGAATAAATGTAGGCTGTCTATCATTTAGGCAGGTAAGATTTTTATTAATCATCCAATCCCACAGAAGAGTACCAGAATGGTCTGTTCGAAATCCCCATGAAACATGATGTGAGTTGAAATCACCAGTCAGAAGGAAATCATTCTTGCAATTAGCTAAGGCAGTATCTAATTGTTGAGTATTATGCAAACCCGTTGGAAAATATGCGTTTATAAGTGAAAAAGGGTGGTGCCCGGGCAGACAGAGGTCTATTGCCAAAATTTCACAGTCTGTAGACATAAGCTGAAAAGCTATGCTCGCTGTGCGGCAAAATTTATTCGAGACTAGTATAATTAGACCACCTCCTAGTGATGGACGGTCTAACCGAAATGCTTTAAAATTGTTTAAATGATAATTCTTAACAGGGTTAAGCCAGGTTTCCTGTAATAAGATTATATCCGGATATAACTGAATAATTAAGCAAAGTAAGTCAGTAGAAGCAGAAATCAAAGACCTACAATTCCACTGTAGTACTTTCAAGGTATCTATGTTGACGAGCGAAACACTTCAGCAACAGCAGCTTCTAAAATACCCTCCTTAAAAAGTGCACTGGCATTTTCGCTGACCTTTTTGGGTTTTGTGTTTGGGCAAGGAGATTTTAATGGAGATCCAGTGCGCTTCTGACGCCTGAAATCTTGGCATACGTCCATTTCATTCTGATCCTCCACGTGGGTCGACGTAGAAGGTACGGACAAAATTGGGGTTTTCTCCTCGCGAGATTGTTGCTGTGGGGCTAAATTCGGTATAACTTCCACTGCACAAGGTGCCGACTTGGCCATCAGTACTGCTATTGCAGAAGCCAGCTGTGTCATCTGTGAGCAAAACACTTGAGAGATGCACTCACTCACGCTCGTAACTATGTGTTCCAGCGCTTTCGACATCGCCTTTTCTACTGCAGCCTCAATAAGATTAAGAATCTTCGTCTCACTCAGTTGTTCGTGCCTCGACGCGACTCCGGCATATCCAAAGGATCTATCCTTCATAACTGTTATTGCTTCTCGCCGCGAGCAACGACGTCTGTCCATGATTTCTAGAAGTTGCGTTTCATTAGACCTTGCGGTGCAGTTCAGATAATCGGCCGCGTGATTTCCTGCACAGAGGCAGCACTTTTCGGTTTCGGCGATGCACTCCTTCGATGGGTGGGTATCGCCACAGATGCGGCAACGTGAA
Organism: Rhipicephalus microplus; assembly: GCF_043290135.1. Lineage (NCBI taxonomy): Eukaryota > Metazoa > Arthropoda > Arachnida > Ixodida > Ixodidae > Rhipicephalus > Rhipicephalus microplus. The sequence goes on from NW_027464588.1 coordinate 18,544,211, forward strand.
TTTGATTTACAGCCCCCTGCACTGTGACCATAACGCCAACAGTTTTGACATTGGAGAGGACGAGAAGCGAGACGTTCGACTCTGAAAATGAGCGGCCATATTTTCAACTAGGATGGACAGGAAGTGCCGGCAAAGGTAGCAATAACTGACTCAGTGGGGACTTTCTCACCGTTAACTAATCGGTTGCATCGGTACACAGCTATGACCCCAGCATCAGACAGCTTTTCCAGAGTCTCAGCGGGCGTTAGTGTAGAGTCGACTCCTCTTACAATTCCCTTAGTGCACGCTAAATGAGGTGGGATAAATGCACTTACCGGGACCGAAGCAAATGTCTTGCATTTTCGGATGTCAGAAACGCACGAAGGATCTGACCATCTGCATACCAAACCACCTCTTCCGAACTGACGAACATCACTTATCATCTGAAAGTGCGGCGTCATGGCCTGCAACCCCACCTGGATCGCCTTCGGGTTGTTGAGCCTAATAAATCCACCACTCGAGGGCACCAGCGCAACAGGGATGCTTCCAACACCACTGCGGAAAAAATATTCCAATGGCAATTCATCATTAGGCAAGGAGGCTGACCAAGGGCTATGCCCTTGGCCAGGAGATGAATTAGACATTAGCACTAATTCGATTGCTTAAAGAAGTAATATGCAACGTTAGCTAGTTTCAACAGGTCAAATTCACCCAAAACTCAGCCAAACCACCGTCCGAAAGAGTCCGAAGGGACGAGCCCGGTTCAGAACGCTGTCCGAGAAAAAAGCCGCGTCCGACGAGTGCCACGCACAAGCCATGTTTATTCTATAAGCACTTCTTCTTCCTCAGCACTACCAGCCATCGCTACCTTCTTACGTCACATATATATACAGTATGTAGAAAGGGAGGCAGGTTAATTGGAAAACAAATATCTCGTTTGCTATCATGCACTAGACTAGAGAATGGGAGACAGAAAAGTAAAGAAAACGAACTGAGCGAAAAAGGAAGGGAAGCGGAAACCACGGTATTAATATAAAAGATGCCGTACTGTAGCACTCCCGAAATTTGGACTATCGCGTGTTCTTTAACGTGGTTTCACACTACGCAAAACACGGGCCTCTACAATTTCACCTCGATTGAATGCGACCACCACCACTGGGGTAAAACCTGTGACCTTTGTGTCAGCACCAGAGCAGCGCCCCCCACGGTTACACCGAGGCGGACAGCGGGTGCACGCTCACAAAATACAATTCTTCATCCGACAGGGACAATGATTGCAGGCTTGCCTAATCACTACCAAACGTTGCTATTTTGCCGGCTTCTTGTGGTATTCTGGTTAGTTTAACAGCGAAAGCTGTTATGAGATCACAACTCGGGTCATGCGCAGTCGTCCGCCACCGGCGCAGTTGCCGGTGTCAATAACAAAAAAACGTAGCATAAAAAAACACTGTGTAGCTCGAACCCGGGTCCTCAGCGTGCCAGGCCAGTATTCTCCCACTGAGTTACGCAGGTTTTTTTCTTTATTGTCTTGCATATCAAGACTGTTCACATTTTACATATTGACATATTTGTCAAAATGGAAGTGCGTCACAAAATACACCTACAGAATTCATTAGGGTACCGTCAGCTCTTAGCTGACTATTGATCAATACTTGTGCATTCGTAACAATCGCTCATTGAGCCCCATCCAGTCTGGTACATCCTCTTGGCCCTTCAGCACTTCAAGAGAATGGCATACAGATTCGCAAAAATATTGGCACACAGACAGCGCTTCTCCATGCGCGTTTTCAAAGGCACATCGGGTTTTTCATATAGTGTGCAGGCGCAGAAGCATGATTAGATCATAAGGTACACCTGCCTCGTTTTTAACCGAAAGAAAACGGATGTCGTGTGGACCTAATGCTAATCCTTCTTTCAACGTTCTTGACCCCGCTCTAGCAGTCTATAAACACGTGTTTAATGGATTTCTGTTTATAACACGAGTGACAATTTGTATTCCATGGAACGAATATTCCCTTATCCTGCAACCACGTTTTAACTGGTAAGGTTTCCCCCGTTTTTTAAACATGTTTCAAAACATCCAGTCCTGGGCCTGCACAATATAGCTGACGGTACAATTGTACAGGCAGTAAAACATCGACAAGGTTTTATACAATTTTTTGCGTGGTACTTCAGCCAGATACTCTAACGAAACTCTCACGAAAAAAAAGTGCAAACACAAAACAACTTCCTTTAAATACCCTTGTATTGGTCCTTGCGTATTTGATGACAATACGAGAAATCCCGGCAGCACTCTAGATAACCTCAGTTGTGTAACAGTTCTCAAAAAGGGGTCATACACATTACGCAGAAAAAGAAACGATTGACAAGTTGGCTTATGTACAACTGAACTAATCCGTTCTCTAACTTTTCTGAAGAGGTTTCTGCGGCTTGATCTTTTCCAGACAGAGCTCCAAATGAAAACTGCAAATGGTCTGTGTATTTTCTGTACACTTATTCTACTGCAGTGCAAAACCTGCACTACGTACCACCGCTTGCTCACAAGAAACAAGTTGCACGTTGTGGCCCGTGCGAATATCGAAATAACCCAGCCTTTCCGTTTTTCGACATCATTGCGCAATGCCTGTGTTTGTTTTTTCCAGTACAGTTCACTGTCATGATAAAACTCCAGCGGCACCCCTAAATACTTTACTGGTGTTTCCTGCATTCAATGTTTAGAAATATTCTTCGCGTGACGTCCCATTCCCCATGCCAGAAGCTAAGGCACTTATTCCAGTTCACGGCGCTACCACTCACCTGACAAAAAGGTTTCACGGTATTTACAGCATGCACAATACTGCCATAATTTGTACAGAAAACTACAGTGTCGTCTGCGTATGCAAGGAGGCTAACCGAAGCTTTATGCAATTTAAAGCAGCCTATTGCAGCGTTATTATTTACTTTTAAACAGAAACGTTCAATAAAAATGGCAAAATTCAGGGGCGATAGTGGGCACCCCTGTCTCACTGACCGCAGCACAGGTATACGCTCACCCGCAGTTTTATTTATTACCAATCTGGTCGTGCATCCAGTGTAAGCCGTGCGCACTCTGTCGCTAATCAAACTCCCTATATGTGTACGTTAATGTGCTCAAGTAATGAAAGGAGCAAGTCGTGCGGCACGTGATCAAATGCCTTTTCCAGGTCAATTTGAAGCATGGCAACATTAAGATGCATAGCGTCACAACTTTCTAGGATTGATCGTGCTATGTTTATGTTGGTCATTATTTTTCTTCCCTTTATGCCACAAGTTTTGTGGGACCCAACTAGTTTTGTCATAACTGTCTGGAGTCTTCTGGCCAATATTTTCATCAAGATTTTATAGTCAACAATAGTTAGGCTGATTGGTCTATATGAAGTCACACTTCTTAACTTCGCGGGGTCTTCTGTTTTAGGTATTAAGACCGTGTGGGCTGACAAGAACGATGGTGGAAGTTGTTTAAAATTAAAAGCCTCGTTAAATACCTCCCTCAAAAAAGGTGCAATTACATGTTTGAATTCCTTGTATACTGCAGCACTCGGGCCATTAGGTCCTGGAGACTTACCACTGTTTAACTAGTCAATTGCTTTTTTAACTTCTCGCTCTGTTATAGCCAATTCTAAAATTTCCTTCCTTTCTTCATCAAGTCTTCGCATTATTGAAATGAAATCACTATTAAAACGATCTGCATGTACATTGGTTGGTGTGAATAACTCTTTGTAATATTCAAAAAACGCACCGGATATTGCTTCTTTCGTAGGCACCTTGTTCCTTTATATTCTATTTCTCTTATTTCACTTTTACAGGCATGTCGCTTCTCAGCTCCAAGAGCTCGTTTTCTTTGCATCTCTCCCGCTACCAAGTTTTCTGCTCGAGCTAGAATCAATGCTCTACAATAACGTTCTTGGTCTATCAACTCTAGCTTTTGTTCAGTTCTGTTTATCTCCTCTGAAGATGTTCCCGCCTGAGTACATTCTTCCGCTACTAACTGTGGCAAGTTTTCCCGCAAGCGCACTTCAAGTTCTTTTTCAGCATTTCTCAGAGTACTGGCTCTCTCAAGAGCTTTCAGTTTAATAGTCTGTTTAAATAGTTCCCATTTATGTCCTCAGGATTCAAGTATTCTATTTGCTAAGTCATCTATGCCATCTAAAAAAATGCTATTAAACTCTTCCTTCTTTAATAGCTTTACATTAAATTTCCAGAGGTCTCAAGAAAAATGTTCGTTATTCCTTTTATGTTTACCTACTGAGAATGAAACCTAACAATGATCACTAAACGTAACCGGTGTAACCTTGCAATCATGGCACGAAGGAATGATTACAGAAGACACATATACTCTGTCAAGTCTAGGATTGCTTGAACGCTGAAAGTGGGTAAACGTAACTCCTTTTCCCCTGCAAAGTCAATCACCCACGTCCTCTAGCTAAGCCTTCACCACCATATCGATTAGAACGGCATAGCTTGAATCTCTGTATGGCCTGAAACTTGATTTATATATACTCGAACAACGCAGTTGAAATGTCCGACGAAAATTAGCTTACGTTCACATTTCAAATACACATCAAGTTTTCAAAAAAACTCCTTTCTCTCTTGAATTACAGTGGGTGTGCACACAGATTGCTCTCCATTTTTTTCTTGGTAAGGATAAATCACATATAATAAAACGACCCACCTCGCAGGTAGTTACAGACTGCACTTTCGCATTAAGGCTCTGCTGAACTAACAAGAGGCACCCTGCAGATGTACCCACCACGTGACAAACGCACACATCGAACAGTCTCGTGAAAGGCAGTACCATTCGCTCAGCGTGCTCTTCACTCTCTACTTTAGTTTCCTGTACAGCGACGATATCTAGATCTTGTTCTATAATCAGGCGGTAAAGCTGGTTTGCTGCCGTTTGGCAGAAAGCCGACGTACATTTAGCATCACCAATCTAATCGTCGCCGTCGTGATGAGAAAAAGCCTAGCGAACGATGATTACCTTAGGAACACCTATCCCACTGTCCGGCCGACGCTCAAGGCGTCGTCCCATCGCCGCCGCATGAAAACGACGACAAACGCAGGCGGCCAGCAACCCGAGACTTTTTGGAGCCAGCCACTCACCACTGCCCTTGATCTTCCTTGGTCGCACGCTGCTGGGACGCCACGTTTCCCTCATTCAGGCGTCGCATTACTGGCGTAGTTTCGACTATATCCATGTCCGAAGTAGCGTCGGGGCTGATGACTGGTTCAGGCTTGTGTTGGGTTTCCGTCCGAGTCAAACGCCGTTGAGTTGGAGTGTGCATAGCCGTATTGTGATCTGTGTCTTGCTTAGGTGTCTCTCTCTCGCTGGTCGCCACTGCATGAGACGCCTTCACCGCTGACTCCGACGCCGCGGCCCTCTCTGCTTCCTCTTCATCCATCAACAATTCATTGTGGTCGGCATTTGTTGGTCGACTTGCTACACTGGCGTAAGAACGAGTACAGGCCGCCTGCTCATGCCCAAAAGCGCGTCAACCAGCGCACCTGGGCACCCTGCAGTTGCGACGAATGTGTCCAGTGTTCCGGTAATGCAGGCACAACAGCGCTCTTCCTGGCCCGACCACCACAGCCGTGCCGCTCCCGAGACGCATCTAGTGGGGTATGTGGCCCGTAGTAACGCCTTCCTTAAGTGATAGCTGAACGAATCTTATGGTTGACTACACTCTTTCGAAGTCTTCGTCTCTCCGCTTGTCACTGATGACTTCTTTCACTTCACCGTACTCCCGGAAAGCACGCCGCACAGTCTCTGCGTTGACGTCAAAGGCTACCCTTTGCAATTCAGATGCACCTCTCGCCTCTATGGGGCGACGACGTCGCAGGGCCGGTCTTTCAAGGAGGGCAGGCCAGCGTCCAGAAAGAAGTGTCTTCTTAGCCTCATCTGTCGTCAAGTTAAGAAGCCAGACATGTGACATCTGATACGCTTCTATGCCGCTCACCTCTTGAATGATGCCTAGTTCCTTGAGCGGCTTTCGGCAGTCATTATTCCCGTACGGACGTGCTGCGATGTCTTATTGCAGAACCAACGTGCGTCTGAGTCCTTCTCCTGAGGGCAGCGGTGGCATAATTAAACGGTAGTCCTTAGGAAGTGATGTGCACGAGACACCACGGCCAGCGTCGGCCACTGTCACAGCTCTTGACAAACCTGCCATCCTGCGTCCGCACGTGTCGGTGACCAGAAGCAGAATGGCACTGAGCTACGCTTGTGCTTGCGACTTGTTGGTAAATTTGCCTTAGGCAGACTTTATGTCGGGAAAGCAATCGCGTTAATACGACTTATAAAGCATTTTAAAACAGCGAGAGAACAACCAGTCGTCGCACAACGCGAACAGTGTAACGAGTTGACCGTTCAATGCTCCAACCCATTGCAAAAGCTTGTTCTCGTTCCCCTACTAACTGCGGTGCATAACCACTAATTTATAATCGTCGTCAGCTGCTGCATGGACAATTCGCACAAATATCCTTGCAAGTGTTTTTGCGGATACTGCACTTTTCAGAAGAATGACGAAAAATAGCATACCGAATGCCAGCCTACTACCCAGAAGTTTGTTAATAATGCCCTAGTGAGTATCAAGCAATTGTGCTTGCAGCAGTTACCTAATGAGTGTTTTCAAAAGGCTCCTGAAAGCCATTCTTTTAGCTTTCGCTGTGACGATGCTGCGCCTTGCACTCAGACCTGGCGTTTCTTTATGGTTGGTCAATTCTCACAAATCTCGGGCTCACCAACAAAGTTTGCAGAGCGCCACGAGACACAAATCGTTATTGTTGCCTGCAATGTTGCGGTGCTCTCATTACCAGTCTGTCAGCGGCACTCGAGTTCGCACAGCTGAATTCTCCGGCAGCGTCTCATTCTCCGGCAGCGCCTCCTTCTCCGGCAGCGTCTCCGTGCTTGCTCGGGAAACGCTGCACTGCGTTAACGTGGACTCCGAGCCCTGAGCGCGTCCACTCGACGCGGTTGCCCTTTGGTTCAACGAACACTTAAAAAAACGAAAGATCGAGCCGAGATTCGAGCCGGGACCGCAGAGAAACGCATCGCAGAGCGAGCCGAGACGCGAGTGGCGTCGGACGCAGCCGATCGAGCTCCTGCACCGAGTCCAGTTTCCTTATACATGTAACCGCTGCCAATTCACCTGTAATTTAGCACAATACAGTTTTTCTTAGAATTTGAACCTTACCTTGACTACATTCATTCGGACATCGCTGACATGGCGCAGCCGACAGAATGTGAATCGACCGAGCTGCATGCGGAGGAGGAAACGACGCCTTGAGAAGGAGCTTAGCCGCGCCGTACATCGTCTCGGGACTCCTAAACGACCACCGTCGAAAGCGTGTTCACGACCCTCGACCACAGCACGAAGGCCAATGCAACGAAAAAGCAACTTGTCGACGAGCTGAGAGCACGAGGTCTACGGTGCTGCGGACGAAAGGACGAGCTCATCGCAAGAATCATCCGCGACAACATCACTCGCCAAGCCCTAGAGCCGACGGACTCGTCAACGAAGGACCAGGCTGCCTACAACGACGAAAGGCAGGCGCACCTGGAGACACTGTCCGCCGACAACGCGAGGCTTTGCGCTGAACTGAGCAGCCAGCAAGCCCAGTTTAACCGTGCGACCACGAGTGAACGTGAGACATTTCACGAAGCCCATCAGAACACTTCACTGCCAACGGAACGGGTGACGACTTCAACCCTCGGGCTGCACCATTCTGCCCCTGCTGACATAACGATGTCCTCGGGTTCGACGCAGCCACCGTCACTGAACAACGGCACCAACCAAGACGCGGCACGCCCCGCCGCGCCGACCGTTTAAACGCACGAGGGAGAACCTTCCATGGCCCAGATCCTCGCCGCGCTCGTGAACACACAAGCCCTGCTCGCCAACACGCTGTCGAGAAGTCCACTGACGACAAGCCCGATCCAGATTCATTCCACAAGCGACACGTCATCCTGAATCCCCTTGTTCGATGGGACGCCGCAACAAAGTGCTCACGAATGGATTACGGAAGTGGAGAGAATCGCAGCGCTCGCCCACTGGACGCCATCGCTGACGTTGGTGACAGCAGCAAGCCGCTTGACGGGATCTGCCAAAGATTGGCACAGCGCCTACGGCTCACAGTATGACACCCGGGAGCAATGGAAGGAAGCGCTCATTCTCCGATTCAAACGAAAGCTGACAATGCAGGAGTTCCTCGAACTGCAGACGAAGCGACGCCTTCAGAGCCACGAGACCATCGTGGAGTACATGTACTCAAAAACGCCATTCCGAACAAGGCGCCGTTCCGTTTAGCAGAGGAAGAACGTATTTCCCTCATTCTCAGCGGCATCGAGGAGGACACATGGGCCAACCCACTCGCAGCGCAGCTGTATGGCACAGTAACCGAACTCATTGACAGAGCGGCTTTGCTCGACGCGAGGCGTCGCACGACCATGAATGCTGAGAACGACAAGAAACCGTCATCGTCTACAGCGAGCCGTGGTCAGGGTTCAAACCAGCGGGTGCCAGCCAGCAGCTCTGCCAATTTTCCGAAGGCCAACCCGCGCGGCAATTTCTCGGGAGCTCCACACCCGCGGCCCATCTCTGCTCGTTCGTGCTTCAACTGCGGCGACATCGGTCACCTGTCCCGTGATTGTAGAAAGCCGAAAACGCCAGCAACGATAAGAGCGGACGAGAAACTAGCGAAGAGGGACAATAGCAGCCACGAAACAGGGAGTACGTCACCTAGGCAAGCGAACTGTTTTTTGCATTCGACGGGCGGCACATTACCAATAGTGTCCGGTACTGCTAACAACCGACCCGTCCGCGTGTGCATTGACAGTGGCGCCAACTTATCCATCATGAGTGCCAATGCCTTGACGGACGACATTCCCACACACGCATAATTATCACGCGAGAACATTGAAGTTCTCAACCGCAGCATATGCCCAACTCTCGCTGGAACGCTTGATGTGACACTTGGCACCACGAATGTGCGATTTGAAGACGTCGTGGTAAAGGAACTGCCCAGCGGCATCGACCTGATTCTGGGATCAGACTGGCGACGAGTCGCGAACGTCGACGTAACGTTTCACACGTCAAACGATGTGATAATCGTTCCAGTCGAGCCCTGCGGAAAATTTTCATCGTCCGAAGTGCCATCCCCGAAACAAGGCACACCACACCGCACCGGGGAAACGCTTATAGCGACGTTTTGCCGGCAATCGGACGAGAGTGTTTCCAAAGACAAAGGGTACGTGCGCCTCAACAAGAAATGTCCCGCACCCGATGAAGACTTCACGAGTCTAGTCGAAGACGCCACACGGAAGATAACGAAGGATGCCACCGAGGCAGAGAGGGAACAACTTCACGCAATTCTGTTAAGGCATCACCAAGCGTTCACTTCCAAAGGTGACACTTTGGGCGTGTGTCCGCACACCCAGCACAGCATCGAACTCAGAGACAATATACCAGTATCATCGAGGCCGTACAGGTGCTCACCGGCTGATCGCAAGTTCATCCGAGAACAGGTGAATGACTACCTCTCCAAGGGCATCATAAGGCCGAGCGAAAGTGAGTACGGTGCTCCAACGATAGTCTTCGACCAACCGCACCACCCGACGACTCCAAGAAGAATGGTACACGACTATCGCAACCTCAACGAGAAAACCATCAACCGTTCTTATCCAATGCCCGTCATGGAAGACGTTATTGACGATGTCATGCGCGACGGATCGGCTTACTTCACTGTGTTGGACGTGAAGACGGCATTTCTGACTATACGAATGAAGCCGGACGACGTACACAAGACCGAATTCGTCAATCCAGACGGAAATACGAATACCTTCGAATGGCCTTTGGGTTTTTCAAGGCCCCTCAGACCATGCAAAGGGTCATGCGTCACACGTTCGATGGCTTACCTAGGACAGCTACGTACATAGACGATGTCGGGCAGGGAGCCACAACAGTGAGGGAGGCTTTGGATTTGCTGAACGAAGCACTCAGGAGAGTCGTGATCAACGGCTTGAAGATGGATCTCCGGAAATTCCAGTTGATTCAAGACAAAGTATCTTTCCTGGGTTACGTGATCTTCGCCGAAGGACGAACACTGGACGAATTCAGAGTTGCCGCTGTCAAGAAGTTCGAGCCGCATCGCAACGCAAAGAAGCTGTACTCCTTCCTGCAGTTCGCTGACCACTACCGAAAGTTCATACCGGAGTTTGCAAAGGTCACGCACAAGCTACGGCACCTTCTGGCGAAGGACGTTCCTTTCGTATGGACTGACGCTCATGAAGCAACCATCAACGCCATAAAACACGCCTTGAAGAACCCGCCGATTTTGGCGACCTTCCGCCCAGACTGCCCGACTAACGCTCACGTCGACGCTTCGCAAACCGGGCTGGGTGCGGTGCTTTCTCAAACTCAAGACGTAAAGGAGCGAATCATAGAGTACGCAAGCAGATCACTAAACGAGCATGATCGTGGTCTACACTCTAATATGCTCGAGTGCATGGCGCTCCACTGGGCGATCGCTGAGAAGTTTTTGGTCTACCTGAGAGGAGGCCCTCGTTTTACAGTGTTCACGGACAACTTCAGCTTGTCATACCTCGTCCAGAAGGGAGCCAGCAACCGCAGATTTGCGAGGTGGTTGCTCGACTTAGCAGAGTAAACCTTCGACGTCAAGCACAAGCCAGGATGCCAGAACTCCGCTGCTGACGCACTCTCGAGGCAGTCGGAATCTGCAGAGGCTTTCGACCAGGGCGTTTCGACCCTAGACCTCCACTGCTACGCAGTAGTGGTCGGCAAACACAGTCGCCTACGCGAGTTTCAGGAGAGGGATACTGACTGCAAAAGATTTCGGGAGGAGGCCAAGCACAAATCTTCAGACTACGAGATCGAAAACGACATACTGGTGAAGAAATCTCTCGAGGGAGGACGGGTCCGTCGGAGAGTGATAATTCCCGCTGCCCTCCGAAGCAGTGTGATGATCGTTTTCCACGACAACAATGGCCACCTAGGCGTCGAGAAGACAAGAGACCTGATCCAGCGAAAGTACTGGTGGCCATCGATGAGAAAAGGCATACGCGAGTATGTCGACTCCTGCCACACGTGCCAGACTATAAACACCCGCACGACACGGAATGAAGGTTGCCTCATCCCACGCGATATTCCTACTGAGCCAAACGCGGTGATATCCCTGAATCACATGGGTCCACTGAACGAGAAGGGAGACCACATCCTCGTGTGTATCGACCACGCCACGAGATACAAGGACACCGTGACCGTACCGAGCACTTCGTCGACGCACTACCTTGACTTCATGACAAAGCGGTGGATTCCACGATTTGGAGTTCCCAGCGTCATTATTACGGACCAAGCCAAGGAATTCGTTAACAAGAAAACCAACCAATTCCGTCACAGACTGGGAATTTCTCATCAGAATTCCCCACCGTACTGGCCACAATCAAACGGACTGATTGAGCGACTGGTAGGAACATTGAAACAGGTGCTACGCAAAATGCTAAACATCAAGGACAAATGGCAGAAGGAACTACCCCAAGCAACGCTAGCACTCAACGCCACGAAGCGTCGTCACAGTGGCCACAGCCCATTTCGACTCATGCAGGGCCACGACCCAAACCTGCCAGGAGAGCTCAACCTCGCCTCAGTCGAGGGAGACATCGACGACTCTCATCACATCGACGACTCTCAGACATCACAAGACTTGGCAAGGGGACGTGCGGAGACAAGAGAGAGGCTACTGCAGAGTCAGCGCAAAACAGCGGTCCGATACGACAAGAAACGGCGAACTCCGAGGTTCATAACGGGGGACCTCGTCCTGCTTGAGTTGAGCACTCGAGGCACATTAGGCCCTCGCTATGAAGGTCCGTTCGAGATAACGGCCCTCGTCGGAGGAAACAGGGCCGATATCCAAAGAGTACCCCACACACCGGGCATGAACAACCAAAAAATCCTCAACGTGGAGCAGTTTCGTAGATATAAGGAGCCGCTCCTAGAAGTTACGGAACCATCGCCATCTAACGACACGCACGCCTGAGGACAGGCGCAATTTTCGGGAGGGCCGTGTCAGTGGCACTCGAGTTCGCACAGCTGAATTCTCCGGCAGCGTCTCATTCTCCGGCAGCGCCTCCTTCTCCGGCAGCGTCTCCGTGCTTGCTCGGGAAATGCTGCATTGCGTTGACGTGGACTCCGAGCCCTGAGCGCGTCCTTTCGACGCGGTTGCCCATTGGTTCAACGAACATTCAGAAAAACAAAAGAACGAGCCGAGATTCGAGCCGGGACCGCACAGCAACGCATCGCAGAGCGAGCCGAGACGCGAGTAGCGTCGGACGTAGCCGATCGAGCTCCTGCACCGAGTCCAGTTTCCTTATACATGTAACCGCTGCCGATTCACGTGTAACTTAGCACAATACAATTTTTCTCAGAATTTGAACCTTGCCTTGACTACATTCATTCGGACATCGCTGACAAGTCGACAGTGCACCACCTGAGCGATTCATTGTATTTCTCTAGAAATTTCAAGCTGATACACCTGTCTACAGTTCAGGAACTAGGCTCCATGCCTTATCTTGCAAGCAGGCGTCTTCTGAAGGGCTTCACTGCTGAGTCTCGAAATTTAATTAGGCTCGAATAAGCGGAGAAGCCTACCTACACATTAGCACGTGACACGACTCGATTTGTGTTATGAGAGATTTTGTCTATCTACGGCACCACGGCTGTCCTGTTTCGTCCAGGATCAACATTGGAACTATGACCTTGATGAGCGTACCTTTTGTGCAATTGCTTGCGCATGTTTTCTTAAAATAAGAATGACGAAAGATGGTACTTTTCTGCGCATTACATTTGGGTGCAGCGTGTGAGCGTATATTTGTGATTCGGGCGAAATAAACAGTTTTGCGGAAAGTTAGCGCACTTGCTAGGTTCTCTGTTTTCGTCGTTCGTTGTTCTGTTTATCTGCACAAAATTTGGCCTGTGCCAGTTGCCTAACTGGTATCAACCCGCCGCGGTGGTCTAGTGGCTAAGGTACTCGGCTGCTGACCCGCAGGTCGCGGGTTCAAATCCCGGCTGCGGCGGCTGCATTTCCGATGGAGGCGGAAATGTTGTAGGCCCGTGTGCTCAGATTTGGGTGCACGTTAAAGAACCCCAGGTGGTCTAAATTTCCGGAGCCCTCCACTACGGCGTCTCTCATAATCATATGGTGGTTTTGGGACGTTAAACCCCACAAATCAATTAACTGGTATCAAAATGTATGCGAGCCCTATGCCAACTCTGCATGGAGACATTTTCGCAGCTAGAGTAAACACACACACACACACACACACACACACCCACACACACACACACACACACACGTACTGAGTGTGTATATGCTGTATAGCCTGCACTCGAAAACGGGAAATGAAATAAATAGCTTTCCATGGTTGTACCCTTTTCAGCGATTGAATTAGGTTATTACATCTTTTAAGACTATATCCTTTAAACGAACTGTGTCCTAGGATCTGCGCTCAAACGTGCGCAATTTTTATAGCCAATTTTCGCTGAAGCGTGAAATAATTTTTGGTGGGATCATTAGCAGTTTTTATGAAAGTTGTGTTCATGTTGTTATCTATTCAGCTCATTTACACAACGATCACTCTCTGCATGAACAAATGAAGTATAATGATGCAGTCGCACTGCACTGAACGACGCTCTCTTATTTCAATAAGTAAATAACTCAGTTTGAGAGAAATTTGGAAGGTTCTCTGAATTACACCGCGTGGAACGCACAAATGTATTTCAAAAATTGTTAATGAAGATGTACGTGCTCAATCGCGTGACGTAAAAGACGGCGGCCTGCAGGGGAAGTGTACTGAAGTAAAAGTTAGGAATACTATTTTTTTTCTTGCAGAGTGGAGGCATATACCGTGATGTTTTCATTCGATCGTTGTTCGAAAGTTGAAAGTAGACAGCAACGTAAAAAGCGCGAGGCATGACAAGACAGTGCAATGACAGAAAGCGTGATATATGAGGGATGGCGCACCGAGTGGCGTCGCTAAAAAATCGTGGTGACGTGTGTCCTCTCGCGTCGGAAAGAGAGAATTCGTACTCTGTGCAACATTTTCTTCAGGCACTCCATTTTCAGCTTTCTTTGTCGACGCACCGTTCCGGCGAGACTATAGCCTCCTTTCTATACAGAATATGGCGAAAAACATAGTTATTTTTTTAGTGTGCCACATTCACCGAGGTATACCGAAAACATCGCTGTCGTCAGAGATATATCCATTCTTCCTTTTTAATGAAATATATGCGCAAAAAAATCCAAGTCATCTCTACGAAGTAAGTGTTGATGATTGGGGCGAAGCTCCAATGCTTATCTGTAAAATCGTGAAACATTCGCCCCACACATCTTTTAAAGACGTGGTACGTTGTAATAGGGTGACTGTATGTATACAATCTTTATTATTAAAACATCGCTGAATATATATACAGAAGAGGAGTATATAAGAGGAAATGGTGGTGTGTTTATTATTGAGCCACAAGCGATCGCATATCTTGCAAATGTGGCAGAGTGAGTGGTCTCGGAAGTCGCGCTTGAAGCACGCGTCGGCACCTCCAGACTGGTAACGACCTTTTCAGGCGCTTGGCTGCTGCATACCGCGCCCGTTCTGCTTCCGTGTTCGCCTGTCGCTGCTTTCCTCTGTCATCGGCCTCACGAGCTTTTAGTTCAGGTCCGCTTGCCGTAGCTTATGTGGCACCTGCTTCACTGGCGCTCAGAGCCAGGTGGACTCGCGGATGCATCCTCTTCACTTCGGCCTTCCGGGATCTCTCCGCAGCGTCTTGGCGGCGAGCACGTTGCTGCTGCCTTGAAAACCCGAGATGCTCATTCGCCTCTGGGGGGATGAATAGCTAACGCATACTCCGTGTGTGCAGTGGAGTGTGTGGAGCCGGGGAGTGCGAGTGTGCGGCGCATAGTGAAAGGAAAGCGAAGAAGAGGCCCTTGCAATGTGAGCTACCAAGCTCAATGTGTGGCGGCCGTCACGTGCTTTTTGAGGGGGGCTGTGGAATTAGTGGGGCACGCCGCCGTCTGGTGTCGTCTGCAGCACCATGCATATGACCTCCCTGTTGATAGTGGCTGGAGTACTTAATGTGCATTTTTGTGCAGCTATTGCACTTTAAGGTTGATGCAATGTGTGAGAAGCCTACATTGAGCCTTGGTATTCACGGTTGCGAGTTTAGACTATATCACTTGAGGTCGAAAGCGGTTTTTAACACAGCTCAAGACCACCTTTTCGAAAATGGTTAGAACCACAGTCTTGTTTTATTTCGGAACTGTGCTGTTGCCTGCCTCAACGAATTCCTAGACGAGAACGGTAGCGTCTACCGCTTCTAACGCAAGAGGTGGTGGTGAGTCATTCTTGTGTATGACAATCAAAACAATCAGAAAAGCAGCATTGGTAGCCCACTGTTCTCTACCCATGGTTAGAGGAGCTTAGCTCATAAAATAAATGTATGCTGTCTTAATGATGGTCATGTTTCAAGTAGTAACGTGGTTAATGACAAAGTTTAATTAATGACAACATCACAAAATCAGAACACACCATGACAAGCACAAGTTCTGGGGACTCGCTCGCAGGATTTCGCGCCGACCGGTTGTGCGACCGGTGGCGTAGGGTGAGCCAGTCGGCCTGAGCGCAGCTATGGCCGAGTGGCTTGCCCTATGCCATCTCCTGACGCCGACAAGAGCTCTCGCTGAGTGGTGCCTCGTCCTCCGACTCCTGCGACCGTGTCCATCTTTCTTATTTTCTTCTTGATTCCGGCCGACAGCTAGGGGCGACGGGCCATGCCTAAACGATCGACTGACTTTTTAATAAAGTTTTCTCTCTCTCTCTCTTCTTGCTTCCGAGTGTCGCTCTCCCTGCACGACGCTCTCTCCTTCCTCCTATCTCAATCTCTATACCTTTTAATACCATCCTTTTAATTCTTCCTTATTCCCTTTCCTTGTGACCAACAGTTGAAATTTCGCACAAGATGCAGACACTTATGGGGCTCACTTTTATCTTCTTTTCTCTTTTTTAAGAATCACTTACACAAGTTGTGTGTTCCTTTACTGTGTGTTTGTGATATTTGCGGCCAAATTATGTCATAAAGCAAGTGCCAACAAGGCCAACAATCAGTTTAGTAACGTGGTGTTGCATCGTTTCTCGCTTGGCTTACTAGTTCTACATCAACTACGAGCTGCATTTTCTCCGTAGTGAGAAGCATGACTTTGTAATTCCACCTTATGGAGTATCAACTTTATGCCTCTACAGTGGAACAAGAAAAATTGCCTGTTGAGTTTTACAGCAGAAAAATATTACCTTTCAGCCCACGCAGCGAAGGTTATTCACCGCACAAGTTCTGGTATCATCTGATCCTATGGACCAATTTAACGTAAATAAAAACGTTATAGCAATCAACGGTAAGGAAAAAAATTGAAGGTAACTAATTTATGTGCACTTCGCGATAGCTTAACATTATTTAAACTATATTGAGCTTCAATTTCCGAAAATTTTCATCCGCACACTGGTGCTCTTAAAAAAATTTTCGACAATGAACACAAATCACGTGCTTCAACTCGCCGTCTTCCCTCCACAAGGATGACTTTTTTCTGACCTCATCTTTAATGAGGTGCCACATTTCAAGTACGAATGTGTAATGGGGTTCCTGCTTGCTTCGTATGCTACAACCGTGCTTTCGTGGCATTCTACGAACGCACCTAATCGTCTATAACGCGGTTTCAATACTTCATCTATGCTTTGATTTCAAAAACAACTCTATCATCCGGGTGCGATTTCATGTAAATAATGAGCCCTGAGTACGAAATCGTTTCATCGTGAA
The DNA here is from genome assembly GCF_043290135.1 of Rhipicephalus microplus. NCBI lineage: Eukaryota > Metazoa > Arthropoda > Arachnida > Ixodida > Ixodidae > Rhipicephalus > Rhipicephalus microplus. The sequence goes on from NW_027464588.1 coordinate 18,561,079, forward strand.
AACAGGCCTCAAGTCGTCATGCGAGCCGAAGTTCTTGTACATTTCATACAGTTTCGTCCTCAAATGAGCTCGCTGTGAGAACGCTGCGCTTGTCTTCAATCGGGGTGACAGGGACTTTCTACAGCGTATGCGCGTTCGCATTGAGCCATTAACTGGCGCGTCTTCTTTCTACGGAGTGACCACAGCGATTGACAAGAGCTCTTTTGGTGCCCGTGTCGCATTCTCTGCCGCTACAGAAAGTGCCGCAAATGACTTGACGAGAGCAGGATGCCGGAGACTTGTTTTCGGCAGAGCGGCCTACACTGTGGCACTATCAGACTTCGGTTTTAATTAAAGGCGGTCGCAAAGAGCCTCCCTGGGTGTGGTGTTCATTAGCCGCGCCGAGACAGTATACATCAGAAGAAAACGAAAGTTTGTTTGCACAGAAAGGAGGGTGAGATTTCCCCGAATTTGCCGAAATTCAAAGGCTAAGAGTATTAAACCGCTTCGAAGAGATAGCAGTAGAAAAAAACAATCTGCGTGCTTGAGTTGTTGAGTCAGGTCATTAGAGGCTAAAGGCTAAGCTTTTATTCCTTGAATTTGAACATCTGAGCCTAGAATAAAATAACTGGGAAGGCAGCATATATTGTCCTTTTGAGAGTTCGTTTAGCAATGACGTACTGAGCACTGCCGTTGGTACATAAGTATACTCTTTCTTAATCGATAACAACGATGCGATGGTATACCTAACCAAAACTACCTACAAATGCAGTGATAGATATATAATTCGTCCGCCGCATGCGAGAAAGCGTGGTACCATAATATCCGACATGTTCAGTTGAGCGTCATTCACTGTATAGCGCCTTGGGTAACTCTTAAATAGCTGGAAAATCTGCACGTGTTCACGGCGATTTGTGAAGTACGATATATTATTGGATACTGTCCTCTACCTTAAGTATACAAATAAAACATTTTACAATAAAAATCAGGTTCTCTGGTGACTTTAGTTCAGGCATCTATAAATATTTTTGTCTCGTGCACAGGTCTAAACAACGTGTGTGGCCGTAACAAGACCTTGATTAACGGCCTCGCAATGGCGAAGACGAAATACGTACTTCAATAGCCACAGAGTGCAATATTGTGGCGAATGATGATGATGCCTTTGGCTTCGTATTTCAGCAGTAGTTCTTGTCTTCTTTAACGCAAACCTATTTTTCGTGGGAAAAAGGAACTCCGCACAACAAACAATAAAAATGAAATTAACTAAGGATCGCTATCTATAAAGCAGCGTGATTAAATATTCTTTTGACTTGAAGGGGACATGACCCATGACATTTAATCTAATGAAAATTTAAAATATATGGCATTATTTTGATGAACAAGAATGTTAAGTGGTGACAATATTTTCATCTTCATGAAGAGTTCGCAGTAGCTTGCATACTGCCCTTATTTACACATGAACTGGTTTGGTTTCTGATTCTGAAAATATGACAATATATATATATATATATATATATATAAACAACTGATAGCATGCATGCATCATATGGCTGCACCAAGTCAATAAATCAATTTACTTATTTTATATATCTACCTGTTTATTCTACACTTCTTTATACGCGCGAGTTTATATCGGAAGGATAGGGCTGAAGCGCAGACAGTGCTCGCTTAGAATTCTACAATGCTTGCAATGCGTATGCGCACTGCAGCGGACAGGTGGAAATCTTTGCAATGAAACATAAAGTAATAGATCAACGTATAAGTCTTCCCATACGAAAAAAAAACTGTTTCGAGGACATAAGGAAGCCCGTCACAGTGAGAAACAATAAGCTAAAACGACTTAGTTTTGGCAAAGAATCGGTGGCGGTGTATCTTTCTGCTTGTGAGCTGCTGCAAATAGCTGGAATCCCGAGGACGCTTTCGAAAAAGTGGCACTTCCGGAAGCCTCTTTTTTACATACGGCGCATTAGGCGTCGTATGTAAAAGTACAATTCACAATTTCATTAAACATCATATTCCCCAAAAAGTTATTACCACTAACCGTCAGTTTCCATGGTTCAGCCGTGCATTAAAACGCCTTGCTAACAAAAAAAGGCGTTTCTTCATCAGAGCAAAGCGGTCTCGAAAATCGGAGCACTGGTCAGCACTTAAGGATGTCGTATGTACATATAAGAAAGCTTTAAAGCAAGCAAAACATAAGTTTATGAATGTTACATTACCTGAACTTCTTTCCGCAAACCCTAAAAATTCTGGAGTCTGAATAAGAATACAGATGATTCGACAATTTCTCTTGTTGATTTGCAGTCAAACCGAATTAGCAACGCTGATTGCGCTGCCGCTCTGAATGACACGTTTGCAAAAGCATTTTCCAGTTGTACTAACTCGTCACTCCCTGCCTGTCACACTCATTATGATTTCTCCTTGGACCCTGTTCATTTTGATTTTGATGGCATTGTACGCATTATTGAGAGCCTAAAATTATCTTCTAGTTGTGGTCCCGATGACATTAATACAAAAGTGCTCAAAAACACCTCAGTTTATTCTGCTATAATATTGTCCAAAATATTTAATCAGTCTCTTCAGTCAGGGGAGATTCCAGATTACTGGAAAATAGGTAAAGTGATTCCACTCCATAAATCTGGTGACAAACATTCTGCTTCGAACGATCGCCCCATTTCGTTAACGAGTATTTCTTGTAAAATATTTGAACACGTCATCGCTTCCCACTTGGCAGAATTTCTTGAATCATTCTCATTTTTTTCACCTGAGCAACATGGCTTTAGAAAATTATTTTCGTGTGAAACACAGTTGGTAGCCTTCACAAACAATTTTCATTCTGTACTTGATAATGGTTCCGCGGCTGATTGCATAATCATAGACGTTTGTAAGGCATTCGATAAAGTTCCCCACAGCCTGCTTCTTCACAAACTGAGCCAACTGAATATGGATCCTGACGTCCTTAAGTGGATTAAATGTTTTCTAACAGATCGCTCTCAATTTGTTCATGTTAATGGTTTTAACTCTTCAACTCTACCTGTCACTTCAGGCGTCCCACAAGGCTCAGTTTTAGGTCCACTGCTTTTTCTTATATATATTAATAATCTGCCTAGCAATCTGACTTCTTCTGTGAAACTTTTTGCCGATGACTGTGTTATTTACCGCGAAATAAAAAATGCTACTGACGTTTCTTTGCTTCAACAGGACCTTGACGCTATCGATAATTGGTGCTCGACTTGGCATATGACACTTAATATTATTAAATGTAAAGTAATGCGGTTCTCACGCCAACGTAAATTAAACCCTTCCTCTTACAATATAAGCAGCTCCCCATTGCTACCAGTGTCGTCCTATAAATACCTCAGGGTTATTTTAACAGCAGACCTGAGTTGGAATATGCATGTTTCCTCTATTATCTTAAATGCTAACCGGACGCTTGGTTTTATTCGGCGACATTTTTCTCTAGCCCCCGCTTCTGTTAAACTGTTATTGTGCAAGTCACTTGTTCGATCTAAACTCGAATACGCGTCTTCAGTATGGGATCCATGCAATAATTTACTAATAAATGCACTTGAAGCAACCCAAAACAGAGCATCGCGTTTCATCCTTCACGATTACGGCCGTTTATCAAGCGTAATCCAAATGAAAGCAACTCTATCTCTTGAACCACTCACACTGCGCAGGAAGATATCGCGCATGTGCCTTTTCTTTAAAATCTATAAATTGAACGCCACCCTTAAAACTGCTCTTATCTTACCCCCTGCTCATGTTTCATTGCGCATAGATCATTCTTGCAAAGTTGGTATCCCGAAATGTCGCACTGTATTATATTCAAATTCGTTTATTCCTAGAACTACATCAGAGTGGAATCGCCTGCCACCATACCTAGTGCTTACTAACAATATTGACCAGTTTAGGAAAAAAGTGTCTGATTACTTCACTTCTGTGTAGCTTGAACTTCATAGTGTTTATTTACCTTATAATGTGTCTTATGCATACAGTTGTCAATGTTAGTTTGGTTATTTTTCATGCTAGAGGCAATACCTGTGTAGATTTGTGTTAAACTTTTGTATACTTCTACGCACCGCTGGATACTTGTTTGTTCAGTGCTTTTGTATATTTGCTCATATGTGTGCAATGTTTGTACAATTTGAACACCTTTCAACATCCTGATCCTGTACCACTCCCCTCAACAATCCCCTCTGGGCCATGAGGGTACCTGAAATAAATAAATAAATAAATAAATAAATAAATAAATAAATAAATTAGACGTCTGTTTCGATATATATTTTGTTCTTCCACTGTCGCATATTTCTGGTAGGGCATGACACGCAAACAATATTTTCTCTCAACCCCGCTTGCACCGAATAATGCCAGTCACAAGTGTCGAACGTGGAGCTCGATAGATTTATGAAACAAGTGGTGGCAACAGGAAATATTTCGTCAAAACAGGCCTTCTTATGTATCATATCGGAAATGCGGCCTTGGTTTTGCAATACATCGTTACAAATGATTCTTTAAGCACAGAGAGCTCTGTGCTGATCACAATGAAGTTGAAGTGGATGCTTGCGCTTCTGTAAGTAACAAGTTCCGCACAATGAGGCTTTGGCTCTTGCACACAGACACACAAAGGCCGCGGCTGCTGCAAATCATTATCCTGAATAATGCTGATTTGTTATACGGCCTCAGTAAGCCCTTATAAGGAAGGACAATATCAACATATATGGGCACCATTCTCACAAGTACCCGGCCTGGTTAGTCAACACGTGACACCTAGACCTTGTTCAGTAAGCGGCTGCCTTTAGCTACTTTTAAAATGCGAAGCATTTTTAGTGAACTTCGGCGACTTTGAGCATATCTATCTATCTATCTATCTATCTATCTATCTATCTATCTATCTATCTATCTAGGCCTTATTTTTGGGTGCTCTCGTGGTCACCCCCTACCTTGGCGTGAGCCTATATTAGCATGGGATGGTAAGATGGTTTGACGAATATGACGCACTGGTCAAAACATGAGTAATGTCACAATCGTGTCACGTGCGTCGTCAAACACTTCCCGCTGGACAGTGACACATACCTACGGGCAGGTCTGTGCCGCTGGTACGCGGGTATGTGCCATAGGTGATTTATGCTTAGTATCTACCCGGGAACGAAGAGAATACACATAGGCAGTGTTAAAGCACGAACGTTCAGAAATACCCGACCTCGGTAGAGTGGATCCGACGAATGCAAAGAATAAATGTCAGGGTCCCAGCTGCAATCAAACCCAAGAATTCTGCGTGGTAATGAAGCATTTTACCACAATGTTATGCCAGGTGTCGGAATTACTTTGGAAATAGACGCTGATCTTCATGAAACGTCAATAGTGGTTTCAGTGCTGCCTACCCAATTTTATAAACATTACAAATGTACTCCTTTAATACAGTCATCACGTCGGGCTAACGTGAATTGTGGTTAGTTGTCATGCGCTGAAGTTCGTCTATGTAGCTGCGTCCAGGGCTATAGCATCCTCGGGAGCGTAGGCGCTTCATGTAAGCTTCTGGTGTTGCTAATGTTCTAGTTGGCATCGTTGCGCAAGCGCAAACACCTGGTCACTTAAAAATCTGCAACTCTTAAACATACACCTGTGCTTGCAACATATGTGCATATATTTAGCGTCATTTCATGACGTTTTGCTCGACAGTAAATTTGCAACATCGTCACGTTCCCTCCGCATGCTTCGCATAACGTCGATTCTCAGGTACGTGGGATACGCCGAATTTTATTCTGGCGGTGAGTTTTATTACTAAATACACAAGCGAACCTTGTCGTAACGTACAGCTTGCCTCTTAAATGTATAGAGCACTTTATTTATTGTGTAAATTTGCTTAATTTAAGCCTTTTTCGAGATTGTGAAATGCTGGTGCTCAGCACCACTGATTCGCAGGCAATGTTTAATCTTTATATTTTACATAGGACAACCCATTGCACAAAGTTCATACTAAAGTCTGGTTCACAAAGAGAATATTTTGATATTCAGCAGAAAAAAATGTTTTGTGTTATCTGCTGCATGCCACTACTCTTACTGTACTGCATTATAAAGGGGTCATCAGAGAGTTCATTTCAATTCACGGAGTCAAACTTTATGCCGCCGTTCTCTCATCGCACACCACATAAAGGAAGGCATTTTGGATTTTATGTGTAATCATTTGTCTCAGTGTGGCTTCCACTGTACATCAAGAAATACGGAACATTTTATACTGAACGTTTACACGTGAACTGACTTTTTCTTGCTGAACTTGTGATTGTGCACTCGTGTGCATACAACGTGTTTGAACTGTCATGTTCTTTCACAGCGTGTATTCTACTGTATTGAACTTTATGCCCTTATTTTTTTTACTTCGTGTTCTGTCTTTTGAGCGAGAAGGAGTAGCCGATACCACTATAATTGCACCATTTCAATAATTAAAAAAGTTTTTATGTAGAGTCATAAAAGACATTTGCTTCGAAGCACCTTGTTTTCATTGCTTAGCCACTGAGAATTGTGCCGTTCAGTCTGTCTATATGATTGTCGCATCACAGAAAAGTGCACATGCTTAAAATATAACTTCTGCAGATTCTACAGCTGCGAATATTACAACTTAACGCTCATCATCTCACGTAAATAGTGCATCGACAGCATTGTTCTCGTCCCGCATCAGGGCACTGCCTCTTTTGATGACTATTATGAACCGACAGTATCTTAGGCTATCTAAAATTGTGTGATCCCCTTTTTTGTATACTAGCTAACGGTCAAGTGTAATGAATCAGTATATTTATTCTTCGCTACTTCACATCAATTGCACCATTTAAAGATTTTTATACACAACCCCCCTTCACATTCCCCACTTCATTACTTTAATGTTCTTTACTGAACTTCACCATCGGTTCAATGCATTTGTGCTGTTGTATATTTATGACAAATCACCTAGGCCCTCTCATAAGCAGAGAGTCGATAGTGACTCCGCGTGACAACTTTTCCTACATCCTGTTACCAGCAAGAAGAGGAAAACGACAAATACATTACCGAAAAATGGAGAACGCAAAGCGTGCTTTGTCAAAACAATTAACTCACCAATTCGGATGACATCGGGTAGCGCAGCGCTCGTGTAGGTTCCTTTTGGGAGTGTGGTAGCTAAGGCTGCGATGAAAAATGTGAGGCGCTGCCACCGCCACTCACTCGGGGCCACTAACCGTCCCACGTCACGTCGATAAAGCCGAGCCATGCGTCCGCCGCCGTGTCCCGCGTATCAGCGGGAAGGGCATTTCCTCAGAAGTATCGTGCAGGTCTTCATCACCACCCTCAGCTTAGCGCCCGTTGATACACAACGATGAAAGACGTGACTCGAATATCATGAGCAAGCTTAGTATGTGTGAGAAAAGCGCTGCTAAAATGATTTTCGTTCGCTGTACCGTAGTCGAGATGCTGTGCCTGAACTTCCCAGATTGAAGAGAAATATCGGCGAGATCAAAGGACCTACCACTGCACAAAGACAGGCGTTCTGTATTAAAATCCTTCCCAAAGGTACGCGTTCACGTTTTCAACAGTTGCCTCTTGTAGGATTGATAAGAAAGACGCTTATCAGTTTTTTGGTTACCGTGTGCTGAAAGCTCAACGAATTCGAGCGTTGATCTCTATCCTAATAACCATGTCTTCAATGTAGAGAATGTAGTCTGCTCCAAATAAGACTTGCTCAGTGATTATCTTACTTTTTAAATTAGGGAATGTACACATAGAGCTTATAATTGTTCGAAATACCAAGGAATTTGTGACTTTTCGGCTCCCTTTTTTATGTTTTGCAAATTCATTTTCCCTACCTTCGTGACATCTTTTTTTTTTGGAAAGTAGAAGTATACTAGGAAAGAATCCCTGCAAGTTTCACAGACGGTGTTCTTCAAACATATAGCAGTTCTGCTTGCTCTAAAGATGCTGGAAACTCCAAAATCAAAGTTGCCTTAAATGAAGGGAAAACTTGACACACAGATACAGCGTAACATATGAATGTCCCTAGTCCCCTTTGCCTCTTGTGCCTTCCTGTCATGCTGTCTTCAGTAAATCGGATTACGATTTGTTTCTCAACGCTTTCGGTGAAACCTATAAATTGCGATCACTTAATCTTACAGAGATGCACCACCGCTAACTTTCACACCACTGTCCCGTGCACTCACGAGCAAAAACGTTCCACTTCTTGTCACCGCCGGTTACTGTTACAGCACGTGTTTCCAATCAAACGAAGTCAAACTGTCGCAAGCTTCCTGAATTCATGTTGTTGCTGAGTGACGTTGCAGAATGCCTTCTCACGGAGTAACGCTGTTCGGGATAGATGGACGATCCGATATGTTTGCTATCGAGAGCTAATCCAGTTGGAAGAGACAGTGATCACGTAGCCCAACCACTCCTGTTATTGCTTCAGCTTGAATAACTGGCGACGACTGTACGACGTTTTCCCGACTTCCCACGCTCCCTTATTTGCGCACCAACGACGTCCCGCGAATGCAGCCGCACGCCGACTAAGCGCTCCACATCTCGTCTTTGCAGAGAGGGGTGTCACGAGCACGCCTTTCTCGGAAGGAGTGAGGGACGGAAGGAGAGGTGTGGAGAAGAAGAGGGAAGAGAGGTCTGCGAGTGCCACTTCGGGAGAAACCAATCTCGAAAGAGATAGAGAGATGGATAGAAAGACGGAACGACAAGCAGCAAAGGTTGCGGAATACTTTAATACGAAAAAAAAGGAGCCACTGAAGGGCCAATGCTAGGTATGGCATCGCTACGCTCGCACGCTTTTGCGCGTCGCGCTTGTGTATGGTGCTTTCCGGGCCGCCACCTACAGAGCTCGCCGAAAACCTTCATGTCAGACGGTGCGCAACCCGCGCATTTCAAATCACCTCTCTAGCTCTCCATCATCTGTGAGCTTTGTAGAGAGATAGCTATCATTTAAAGGCAGCTTACGTGGCCGCCATTATCTCCACACCCTTTGTATCTGCAAAACTGTACTGGTGCCACTGTCCAGTGTTCATCGCAATACGCATTTATGCGTCATATCATCAATTCTGCAAGAAACTGCACGTGAGCGTGTGTTTGTGCATAAGCGTGCACAAACGCAAAGTGGAAGTGGCCGCTTTTCTTTGTCCTCTAAAAAGGGGACGGGAGAGCCCTGTAATGAACCGAATTCCCACGCTTGTATGTATGTGGGCGCGTGTGCGCGTGTGTTCGTGTGTCTGAGCACGCTCGTGTCTGCTCGTGCATGTGTGAGCATGTGTGTGAGTGCGTGCGCGCGTGTGTTACTTCAATTGTAGTTATAAATAGTTTGTACCAAGATGACTTGATGAAAAATCGGTGGACCCTTAAGCTTCGCCTTTAAGAGTTGAATGCAAATGCGATACTTATTATTTTTGCACACACACACACACACACACGCACACACACGCACAAAACACACGCACACACACGCGCACACACACGCACGCACACACGCACACACACATACACACGCACACACACGCACACACAAGCACGCACACACGCACGCATGCACACAGCGTGCGCACGCAAGCGCGACGTATCTATAGTATTGCAGTGACTGTGCAGTGGCCACTTCCCTCTACTAGGACGGCGCTCTGCTGCAGTGGAGACAGGTTTTTCACAATGTCTTGCATGTGGCACACAGACACACACACGCACGCGTGCGCGCGCGATGGTACATACAGGTTTTTGATCTGAAACAAAAATCACATGGCCTCCAAGATACACACCACGCGCTCGCCATTTCGGAGGCAAAAAGGTGTCTCACAATGCCTCACAGAGGGCAGCACATTATCTAGGGTTTGCTGTTTCCTTGACCAACACCTCTGAAAAGGCGTGATATGTTTTCGGCTAGATGGACGTAAATGTCCATTTTCGTGGCTGTTTTAAAGTTATTGTGTGTTTTTAGTGATGTGGCGATGGCTGCACTATCCTAGCGTTTTTGAACGTAGTTTGATAGCCTCCGAAATGCGCCTACAAATTGCCGAACGAGCTTGTTTTCGTCGTGACACCTGTCATATAAAATGCAGCTAGGAGACTCTTTCCATCCACTACATGACTATAAGTAGTGTTTTTTTTCTTTAAGCAGCTGCAAGTACCATTATGGCTTTGTGGTAGGACACCTTCTTGCCACGTGAACGGCCCAGATTTCGCCATCAATGAGACCGAAAATTTTATTCTTCATTCTATTTGCTTATTTCTTGATTTTTCGCTCACAACCAACGTAGCCGACGCCGACCGCGGAATTTCTGCGACACTAGCTCTCTAACGCTATCGCGTTAAAAAGCAATGGAGTATTTTACTTGCTGCGTCAAAGTGGGGCAAGCCGCCATGCTTGAACAAGCTTTCATCATCACCTGCGTCCCAAAACAACGTTTTGAAATAAAACTACACGCCCCTTTTCACGCTGTTTGCGAAGGAAAAAAGATATTGTAGCATTATTTACAGAATCAACCATATCATACTGAAAAAGCCCACAGGTATAAGCATGTTAGAGGTGGGCTGATAATGAATATGGGTTATATAACGTGAAATATTGCGTCTTCCTAGACACATATCTCAGTAGTTTGAGAAATACTGGAAACTCTGATATAATATAGTAAAACACTCAATACCTCCGAAAACTAATTACACGAAAATAATGTACTACCAAGGCACATTTTCTCGTGACGTTCTACGGGACATTAGAATGGCTGCACTTTCTTAAAGATTTAAAAAAAATAAACACTGAGAGATTGGGATGTTTTCAGCCGATAGTGTCAAAGAACTCGTTTCGCATAACTTAAAGAGGCAGCGTCAGTGTCGGCGCCATTGGTTCTGAGTGCAAAATCCCCGCCTTGTGCGGGCCCGGAGAATCGTGAAAAAGGCAAATAAAAGGAATAATAAATATATAGGGTTCAAGTGAGGTTCAAACCCATGCCGTCCACGTGACAAGCAGGTGTTCTGCCATATAGCCACGTTATTGCTCGAAACTGCTTCCTGAGAAACGCCCTACATTCGTGTAATATAGTAGTAGGAGACACTGGACACTTCATATATTACCGTATGAAATGTTGCGAGGTAAAACTATACAAGAACACCAGGCGTTTAAACATGTGAATTGCGCAATAGTAGAGTGTATTAAGAGTCCATCCATTACAAGGCGCTCAGACATATTTATACAACATCAAGGGTGAAAGCATCAAAGTGAGCGGTTGCATAGGTTCGCATGTTGCCTTATGGACGCGTAGTTTACCCTTTGATGGTTGTTAAAAGGAAAGTTTAAGGACCCTTTGTATATTTCAAAGTGTACGGACATTTGACTGATTAAGCTGCGGCACTGAAACAGCTGTGGTGGTGCGACTGTTTATATGCGTCGCTGTGCCAACACGTGGTTGCTGAGAGACTGTGGGCGAGAGGCCACAGCTGACGCCGTTCCCGAGCACGGATTAATGGACACGTGTATGAGATATCAAAGGCTTTCACCTTAAAATTATGGTACTTGCAGTAGGAATTCCGGGATACTTTTGAACGGCTAATGCTACGCGCACCGAAACTCATTTATTTGCTGCACGGTTGAGGCATGCGCAGAGAATCGAAGCGTGTTCTGCTCTCGAAGGCAAAGCTCAAGCGTCCTCCAAGTTTTTTTATCGAGCAGCTAGCATTCGTGAAGGCATCACGCCTTATACTAAATAGCTTCTTCTTAAATCGAGCGACTTGTATAAGATTTAGCTCATTCATCCCGTAGGATAAACGACGCACTGCACGTCATGAACGACTGGGTCTGTTCTTCTACAGCGTTTTATGTGCGCCGCATAGATTACCTTTCTGTTGAACAAAAAAATCATGCATGTTTTAGGTAGTTGGTTAGGATGCCGATGTTTTGCTGAGAGGGCATTGCGAAAGTGTTTTTCACTCAGCTGTTCTGTTTAGTGAGATCAATGTGCGCTCGACAAAATACATTTAGGTAGAATCAAAATTCAGACCAAAACTAGAAGCCTCCGGAAAAATAATTGAAAACAATAAATTTAGTAGCGTACTTGGAGTTCCCTGAACACTTCAGTGTACGTCCTGAATACAGGCTGGAGGTAGATTTACCTGTGCCGGCTGCACGCGCGGAGTTGTTGCGGAAAGTAATTGTCAATAGGCGGATTTCAAAAGAATTCTTCCTTGATAATTGGAGACTGCAGGTGGCTAAATGACCCGCAGCTCTTGCTTATCAACAATGATTATGGAAGGCTCTTCGCTAAATGAACCCTACACCTGCCAACGAACGTCAGGTGTGAAGGAAGACCAGTAGGTGTCGTTATCACGGATGAAAGGTCTAGAAAACTATGATGAACTCTTGAAAGAAGAAACATCAAAGTGCAGCTCAGGCCTTGCCCAACCAGTGGCTCTCGGCACACAGGCTGTTGAAAGACTATCCCATTAAGACCGATATAGGAAAGCGCCGCTATATAACTGACTTCAATAGCACGACGCCTGCGGTAGAAGTTCTCTGCAAATATCGACTCCAATATCTGTGTCCGCGCTTACTTCTAATTCTTTTTTCGGGAAAACGGGAGGATAAAAAGGGTGTAGGATTTCTGATAAACTTGAAGCTTTTGTGCGGGAACAGGGATATTGAAGTACCCGCACCGAGAGAACGGGTCGAAGCAACGATGTTTGCTAACTGTGTAATCAATATCGATTGAATGACTCCGTCATTTATTAAACCGGCGAAAAGCGCCGGCATCGCCTTTGATATAAACGAGTGGAAAGGTTCTTTATAACGGGTTCCCACTTTCTGACCGAATACCAGTTTCGCAGCTTTTAAGAGCGTTACACGCGTTCGGTAGCATTAAAGTATGTCGCAATCATGATCAACAACATGATGGTAACTCTGAGTAAAACTGAAAGTTAGTAAGAACACTAGTTATCAAGATGTGGAGAGATAAGAGTGGCTATTTCACGTGAAGCCTGTTAGAAAATGCTGTTTGTGAGGTCTGGGTAGCCGTTTTTGTCAAGAGTTCCTGCGTTATCTGAAAATGTTCTCAATTATTCGATTGTTTGTTTCATCACTGCCTTTAGGCACTTTGTCACTCCTTATTTGCTAAAAAACAGTGAAAAGATACCATGAAATTAAAAAAACACCCGAATAGTATTTTGCTTTTGTGATAACACACACACACAGACACACACACACACGAACATTCACGTTCTCACACACGCTCGTACACGCACTCTCACACACACGCTCAAACACACATACATACACACACATGCTAACACACGCATGCCCACAACAAGTGCTCACACACAATCACACACATGGGCACACAAACGCACGCGCTCACAGGCTCAATCATATACATGCACTAACAAACATGCGCCCACACACGCATAAACTCACACTTCAGTCAAGTACTTGGCTTCGAACGCGGTGTCTTTGGTTTACCATTTGAGAAGGAACCAGGCTGCCTCTATAACCTTTTAAAAATAACAAAAAGCCCTGATAAAATTTACGCCATGCCTATTTTTGCTGGAGAGGTGTCTTTTACGTGCTACTTCTTCCGCCTTTCTTTGTTTAAATAAATTCTCGTGAACAGAGGGCCCGCCTCCATCGTTTTATTCAGTCTGGATCAGTTGTAACTCTACAAAATTTACGGTGATCTTATAATAACATGAAAAATAAGATATGCTGTGTTAGGTCCTTCGCATTTCTTTGTTTAACTGAATTCTCGTGAATAGAGGGTCCACCTTCATCGTTTTATTCAGTCTGGATTAGTTGTAACTCTACAAAATCTACGGTGATCTTATAATAACATCAAAAATAAGATACACTGTGTTAAAACCGCTACAAAAAGTCCGTATGGTGTGAGTGGATCATGATAAGCGCAAAAAAAAACAAACTGTCGTACTTGGCATTAGCATCACATTCGGCAAGCATTCTCAAATCATCAATGGTAATCTACCGATAAATTTCGAGAGGACGGTGTATAACAGCACGGGAGAGGCCTTCGCCCTGCAGTGGGCGTAGTCAGGCTGCTGCGGATGATGATGACATGCTGTGGTAGTTCTATGTGTCTATACTGCTTACGATTTAAATAGCAATGGATGATTTTTCAAACAAGTTTTCTCTATTGGGTCATCTGTCATTTTTGCTTCACGTTAAGGATACTGCATGTATACCCTCCTCACCGTACTTCACTATGTACGCGGACGACACGAGCGCTTATTTTACACCAAACCACTCAGAAATACCAGAAAAAACTATAAATGAGTATATGACTTCATTCTCAAACTAGCTGAAGCAGAGCAGGGCAGATTTAACTTCCTTAGGGTATCTTTTTGTCAAGAATTACCGTGAAACATTCATGTTATTCATATAATTAGGCGAAATTCACAAATGGTGCATTGGCTGTGTAGAACTGGTTTCCTCATTCCTCACTAATAAAAAAAAGTTCTGCCATGCCCTATTCTATTCGAGGCTTTGTTACGGTATACTATTATGGAGTACAACAACAAAACAATATAACATACCTCCTATGATACAAAAGATACCATTTCACTTATATGAATATTACTAGGACAGACTAGATAACTTGCGCGCTTCAGCATTCTTTCATAAACATTGTTAACTGCAAACCAAATATAATGTTTGAACTATTTCAAAAGCTACACAAAAACAAGTGGCATAAACAAAAAGAAAATGACTATCGCTATCCTGCTAAACAAAACTTACAGCGTTTACAAAAAAATAGGACAAAATATAGAAAACAAACACTGCGCTGCCAGTCCACGCTATAAGTTAACGAGTTCCAGAATGCCTTGCAGTTGGACGTCAGTGTAGGGACATTTCGAAAATAACTCGAATAAACTTGAATCAAGAAAGAAATAACTGATCATCCATATGATCCATATTGTCTAAAAAGAGGAGGTAAAAATTAATTGGGCTTTGTCATTTTCCCAAGTGTTGGGAAAGCGTGTGGTTTCATTGCGGTATACGATGCCTGTAGTCTTGTTCATGCCTTGTCTTAGTTTTCCCCTTTTTTGTGTGTATCACTTGTGTATGTGCACTATGTTAAGTGTATTATGTGTTGCTTGTTTCTGATTACTGTATTCTTTTGTTTGCGCGCATGTGGCACATGACATGTCAGTTTTGCTGCTTGTTGTATGTGCAAAATAATTATATCTGTGAAGAACTAAAGTTGCAGAAACCTTTTATAGATGTAATAAACTCTTTTTGCATCTGAATCATTTTTATTGCATTGCAAGAAATGAAATAAACTGACTACTACTACTACTGTAGTAGTATTAAAAAAGCCTCCCTTTAAAAACCACCTGAACATCTTGCCACTTTTAGGTAATATGACAGTTTACAGAAAGGTGCAGTTCACAGAAATATTCCTCCAAGTTGCACAGTGTGTTTCGAGCCCTGCTTTGTTTTTGTTATGAAGAAAACATCTGCTTTCTAGTAAACATTCGTTCTTCTTCTCACTTTCAAGTTTTCTGTACTCCTGAATGTGTTTCAGAGCAAGCTTGCGATCTCTGACAGAATTCAGTGAATTGCTTATATAGTTACCACACTTTTTAAAGGAATCGAAGCGACAGTGCTGAATGCGGCGTTCACTTTTTTAATTCCTTTGAATGCGCGCCCGCAACGATAGTGCGTGGGAGTGAAGAGAGTATTAAGCGTCAAACATTCCGCACTTTGAAACTTCTCTCCCCTTCAATACCGAGGGCCGCGTGGACAGGATTGTTAGGTTACAGTATGCCTTAGTGTTTTAATTTTTTATTGTTACGTAGTTTCTGGCTCGAACTTTCTCGGGCTTGTGCTGCAGATCACCGCTGTGATTTACAGAACGTCAACGGTGAACAAAAATGCAAGTTACTGGAATGCTCTAACTGTTCTATACCTTCCGCGACATGCAAATTTTTGAATTATTTTTCTGTTTTGTAAAAACACTGTACTAGTGTAGCTTAGCGCAGCACAAGTGCTCCGCATAAGTGCCCACATTCACCTAAATAAAGCTTGTGTTTCCATGTTATATTCTAACGCTCAAGGTATGTTTTACAACATCGATCTCAGTGAAAGAAGAAATGCATAAAGAGGTATGGCTATGACGCCGCTGAATTCTTCATCGTAGTGTCTCGCCTCAATATTGCGTGAATAATATTGCGCTTCCCTTTCCTACATTAGAAAGCGCTGCTATGGCTGAAAGGAATGAGAGTAATAATGGTTTGAGTAGTACATTCACAAGGCTGATAGAGTAGTACATTCACCCACCGTGTCTCGTCAAAGAGATTGCACATGTCAAGTAAAAAGATACTTGTGTGCACCCATAATACAGATGCATATGTTCTGATCGCTGTCTTCGTTCTCTTCAGAGTAACGGCAAGAGACAGCAATGGTGCGTGCGAAATCCCACTTTGACAGATATGCACCATCGTTCATCTTGTGCCTCGAGAGAGATGAATGGCTTTGTAAACGTGTAGTTTTTTGCAAAATGTACATTTAGTGCCTAAAGCTGTTCATAAACGGGGAAAGAAAGATGGCCTGTTCTGTGAAAGAAAATCAACAAAAATATCCGTGTTCCACCATCATACTTGCGGCGGTTCCGTAGTAAAGCATGTACGGTGTACTCTAAAAGAGTATAAAGCTGCTTGAACGACTAGTTTCGGAACTTCCTGATATGCGCAAGAGGTTACCGATGAAATTGAGTCCCCTCAAACAGCGGCAAACCAAAGGTAATTTTTTTAGGAACCTTTCGCAAAAGTCCTAAAGTGGTTCACACTAATATAACAGCGCAAAAATATTTATTGAGGGCATGTCAATAAACGGACTTAAGCAAAAGGCGTGAGCTTCTTTTGCATAATAATTATCGTATCAAAACAGTGGCTTTCCCATGTGATATACTCGAAGCCACATCCGGTGCTGGAATGTAGACATTCTGGAGACTTTCAGAGCAGTCGCAAGGTCGTAATGTGCCTTGAGCCAGTCAACTTTAACAGTCTTTTAGTTGCGACGACGGAAGTTCTAAGGTGGCTTAGGACGTTTTACCATGTAATTAGCAGGAGATGTTTGAGAAAACACCTGATAGGGCCCGTAGTACTTGATAAGAAGCTCATACTAAAAGCCTGAAGAATAAATAGGCGAGATCCAAAAGTGCGCGAGGAAGTCGATGGCGGAAGAGTCAGGGAGGGGTTCTGAAGTATGACACTGTATCGGACGATGCTTTTGAGTCGGCGTCAACCACTTTCTCGAATTAATTGGCATGTTGAGTGACCGCAGACGCAACGTTAGTAGCCGCCAGGGTTCTCACGGTATACGGAAGAATCCTATGAATGGCTCTGGGGGACTTGCTGCTGTAGAGCCAAAGAACAATGTACTTTCTGGAATGGCATTAGGTGCAGCCTTGTATGTGTAGTTGACGAACGGGACTGAAAGATATCAGTATCAGTGCTTTCATGCTACATAGATGAACATGTTACCAAGAGTTTGGTATTCTGCTTCCGTTAAGAGATAGCTCAGAGGGTGAGAAGTGTTAATGACAAGGTGAATAATTCAGCATTAAGGTATACGTGACGCCGATTCCTCAGTAGCTCAAGATGTGCACGACGGGGAACAACAAAAACCCGTAGTATTAACGAAGCAACACTTCAATAAAATATAATGAAGAGCTTATTTCTGTTGACAAAGAAAATTGGTTGCATGGGCTGATTTACACTGTTCAGCAACGGCCTTCCTGGTTGTTTATTTTACACCGGTTAGAGTAAATACATGATAAAACTTAACAGGGTTGTCTTGTGCCAAAAGCATGAGGTGAATACAAGGTGCGTGTTTGTGGAGGACTGAAGAACATCGGACTATCTGGTGCTCCTGGACGTGTACTTAAACCGAAAAGTAGACGAACTTGTAGCACTCCACCACCTTTTGAACGCTGCTACCGCAGTCGGAATCGAGCCCTCGCTTTTAGGGTCTTGCAGCCAACGAGGATGCTACCGTGATGGACCGGGGAAAACTATGATTCTGACGATAATGAACAAAGAAGACAACAATACGTCACATTTCAACAAAGTGCTCGGCCGTTTATAGTTCATGTAGACTCGGCAAAGAGAAAGCTAAATTCTTTCTATTCCCAACGTGGAAGCCTACCTTTTTTGGATGAAATAGAGATTAGTGTGATACGTTATACCGAGTTCATTGCCCTGGCTTTTCTGAACACGAGCTCTTGAGTTTTTTTTTCGTGCTTGGACCAAAATTTTTACAATCCTTGATTTCATTTTTCCGAAATAATTGTCCACTCAGGGGAATATATTTAAATAAACAGTGACTAACGTCTCCTATGCCGAAAGCACTCTGTCAAAGTCAATTGTTGCTATTGTACAACCTCGATGGAAGACCTCTTCAATAGTCAACTGAAGAAATTTTTTGCCAGAGTGGCTGCACAGCAATGTCACTATGCTTTGTGTCTTGATTGTCTGAGCGCTGCATTTATCTCAATGCTGAATGATAAGGTCATCATGTGAACAGAACTACTCCATTTACAAAAAACAAGAATATATTCAAGTAATGCTTCACTCTAAGTACAGAAATCCATCATACACAGTTATTCACAGACTATTTCGCATCAAACTGATTCTTACAATGAACAACACCTCATGTTTATCACATTTTTTTCATAAACAGCTTCAATTATTCGCGTGGCTTTGGAGCAATACTAGCGCTTGCTATGCTGAAGACCCAGGTTTGATTTCAACTTGTAGCCGTGATAAACCCTATTTTTTGTTAAAAACAAACCAGACTACACTTAGATTTGAATTTGTGTGTAGTGAGTCTTTCCTAATTGTTATCTAGTAGAAATACGATTGCACCACTGGAGGAGAGTAACTTCTAATTCCGCTCTGAATATTGAAGGCCAGAAACGTGGGCTGACTTATATTTAACCTCTGGCCGTCTTTTTTCTTTCCGCAACATTCGCAAACGGTGTCGTTTGCAAATGTTGCAAATTTGTACGCGTTTTCTTTCACAAAAGCATTCTATTGCTTCAAAGATCTGCTTTCATGAGTTGGATAATAAAATGATGACAGGAAAAAACGGTATAAAGGCAGGCGCAGACTGTTAAGCGTTTTTCCTTGCAGTTTCCCATGAAATCAAGTTGATTGTTTTACCGAACACTCCCTGTGCCAGCCCGCGAATCGTACAAAGCACATTGGGCACGGCACGCAAGGTATGATTCTTGGAAGATAACGTTCATGTGCGTCTAATCTATGCACGCTACAAAAATATTAAGGGCGTTGAAGGCAGTGTTCATACGAATGAAGTACTTCAAAAGTGTTGGGAAAAATTACCTTACGACACAGAATTAAGCGTTGTACAATCATTGTCTGTTGATGCTATCGAAAGATGGTATGTTTTTGAACAAAGAGGAATTGTGTGCCAAGGTTGTTTTGGGCCGATTGAAAAATCTAGGTAGCACCAGCGAACCCCAAGTTCCTGTCGCTCACACAATCGCAGAATAGAAAGAAGTCTGCTAATCTTTGTGCAGTTGCCAAGGATGACTCCAATGCGATAATTTTTTTGTTTGTTTTCATTTTATGTCGATTACATTGGTCTCATCACCTCCCCGAAAGAATTCTGCACCAAACGTCGTTTCAGAATACTGCAATTCACCAAGAATTAAGGTCAAGTGAGGACGTCAACACCAGTTTTCACTCTAGGTGACGTCATACTGACGCAACGAACAAAGCGTGGGGACTGCTGCATGGCTGCCCCACTGCTGAGAATCTCATTCTCTTTAAACAAATTATGTCCGAAAGTCGGCGAAAACCACACTGGCAAGAAGGGAGAGCTGGCACAAATTTTTATTGCTAATTAACTCCTGTGCCGATGTAACTAAGGCCTGGCACAAGGTAAATAGGATGCAAGGGGAAGCAGCACACTCTCTCCCTTTAGTAAACACTGACGTCGACAGCCTGAAGATCAAGCAAACTATCCGGGTGCACATATTTAACGACTGTCCAGCTCTGCGCACTACTCTAACACGTTCAAAAATATCAGACAGCTATAGAAAGTCAAAAACTAGAAACAAAATGCGTCAAGAATAAGGCGAATTCAGCGATGCAGTCTACATAGCTGAACTGCT
The DNA here is from genome assembly GCF_043290135.1 of Rhipicephalus microplus. Taxonomy (NCBI): domain Eukaryota; kingdom Metazoa; phylum Arthropoda; class Arachnida; order Ixodida; family Ixodidae; genus Rhipicephalus; species Rhipicephalus microplus. The sequence continues at coordinate 18,581,202 of NW_027464588.1, forward strand.
GCAATGAATCTGCACCAGGCTCTGACGGTGTTGTGTACCAAATGCTAAAGAACTTACCTGACGACACACAGAACACCCTCCCATGCCTGTGTAGAGCTGTATGGACTTCCGCTGAGATCCCATCTATGTGAAAAGAGGTCATTGTAATCGCAATGTCATTGATATCGCACAGTATCGGGTCTCCGCCATTTTGTCAAAATGCGATCGCCACCGCCGGGATCGAACACTCGACCTTCGGGTCATTCACCGAGCGCCCTACGCACTGTTTCACGGAGGCGGACTAGGTCGTTTTTTGTTGTTCTATGGAAAGCCATACAATAACACAACCATAAGGCACTGTCAGCTTCTGTTGCGGCTGATGACGATCAAGAATTGTGATTGAGCCGTTTGTAACGGGTTGGAGGCATTCGGCTACCAACTCGAATTGGGATTCGCACTGTGGGACTACTGCATGCTACATTACTTTACTATCACGTTATCAAACGAATTCAAACCTGATTCTTTGCCTGACATGAGGACTCTACGGGGTATTTTAAACATGACACCTGTATAGGCACCATGCCTACAATTTCATGGCTGAGGTGACGCTTTGACCGACATATAGGCTGTATGATAACAAAAAAATTCCGCCATATCCACGAAGTGAATGATGATGAGTGGGCGAAGCTCCGGAGGTAAACCTGGTAAACCATGAATCCTCCGCACACTTTGCCCACTCGATTTTATTACATCGCTCCCCCTAGCGTACGTCGCCGCACTAAATCGAACGATTGCCTTCAACCAATGACACGCGCCATATGTGACATCATTCCTATTTTATAAGATCTCGCGTCTTTCATCAACTACAAGTACCGCTTTCTAGTTTATAACATCTTGCATCTTTTCATCATCAGCTACAAGTACCACCATCTAGTAAACACTACAAGAACTAAACGAGAGGTGGCTACATACAGGAGACGGTACCGCCATCTAGTGAACACTGCAAGAACTAAACTAGAGGTGGCTACATACACGGGACGGTACCGCCATCTAGTGAACACTGCAAGAACTAAACTAGAGGTGGCTACATGCAGGTACAGGGGACGCACAGCCCACGCCCTAAGGAGCTTCGCCCCTAAAAAAATGATTTACCGTAACTGCACGGCCCCTTTCAAGCCATGCGGAAGTATGCTAGAAACACGTAACATTGTTGTTTATTGAAATGAGTGAGCGTGTAAGCGCTTCTGACCAATTTAAGGTGGGCGATAAGCATGCCGGAAAAACGTTTCACACAACACGCTGAATTTTCTGGTTTTCCCCCCACTCAGCGTTTCCGCTGTTAAGTTTTCTCGCTGCGTTTTCTGCTTTGCTAGAATTGCTGCTTCCGCCATAACATTTAAAGATTTATTACCACCAGCCTCAAGCTCTCGGGCTGCTGGCACTGCGCTTTAAGTTTTGTATGTAGCAGTAGTAGTAGTCATCGTCGTAGTAGTAGTAGGCAGCCACCTGCACGGCCGGACTAAAGAAGTGGCACGCGCACACACTTTTTAATTGAGGAGGAAACCCACGCATACTAATCATCAATAGAGGGATGGTTGTTTCGGAAGAAACAACTTACAGAGATGGGTATCGATGACTTAATCTCCAATAAAATTTGCCTTGAATTTGATGCCTATTAAAGAGAAGTGTTGGAGAAGGGCGCGCTTTGAGCACTATCTGGCCAGAAAAGCTTGACACATTAATCTTGCTGGGCTTAGCCACCTTGCTTTTAGCAAGGTTTAGCGAGGGTTGGGCCGCATCGCCATGAACTAGCGGCGGTGAAAGGCGGGAACTAGACACGAAGAGCAGGCTGTAAGACAGGGCGCGTGTGCCACTCCTCTTATCCGGCCATGCCACCTTTCGTTTAGTCCTTGGATTGTCCGCTGAATGGTGGTACGCCTGTATGATGAATATATGATGAACAGACATGAGATGGCGGTACTTGAAGTGTTCACTAGATGGACGGACGGATGGACAGACGCACGGACGGACAGACAGACGCACGGACAGACACACGGATGAATGGACGGACGGATGGACGCACAGACTAATGCAGGGACGGACGCATGGACGCACGGATAGATGGAAGCACGGACGGACTTACGGGTGCTTCGCCCCACTCTTCTTATGCACTCCGTGGATATGCTTTTGCTGTTTGTTGAGACAGAATGCTCGCGATGTGAAACTGGGCGTTGTCCTTTGAGTGCATCATGAATTGTATGCGTGCTGTATTTCTATAACTCCCTGAAAACTAAGACAAACACAAAATATCTGTGGCATTAGTCGAAACAAATGGCGCTCCACGGCTTTCATCTCAGCGGGAAATGATTTCCGCATAGCGGGCGACCGTATATAGATAGGCAATATAGGTATGGATGCTGTGCGCAACGAGCCTCTCCACGCCCGATCATTAACAGCCTGGATGCATAAGGGCTAATGAGTCAGAGGCAGTGCCCAGTAATCACCTCCACTGTGCAATGATTTTCATGGTGACCGGTCTAAGCTCCTGTGTAAGGGGAAATCACTAGCGAAATTTATCACACGACGATTAGAGGTTATAGATCCGTTGAGGCTCATCGACAGTTGCATGCAGTACGTTACATTGCATGAACGCAGTTGGGTTTGTTGAACGCCGGCATTTCGTTCATTTCAAATGTTGTCCCGCAGAACGCCTTCTTGTTTACCAAAGCTGTGCCTAACGCGTTCTTGAAAGTTTTTGCTAATTTAATACATATTGTATATACTTTTCGTTGATTTGCCATATATCGTACATTTGTTTACACAATGCTAATGATCTTTAGAAGGGGCGCATTGCACACGGCTTTTACAGTGCAGTAATCTGTAGTCCTTTCTACAAGAAAAGATGCAGCCACTTAAAGATATAACCAAATAAACTTTGGTGTAAATAAGACCTTGCTGTTTATTCAGGCCCGAGATCAAAAGTATATGATGCTACTTGTCTTCAATTACTGGCGTATTCTTTGGACTGCTCTGGAGCAGGTGGCGAAGTCAGTTTTATATGCTAGCTAAAGCAAAAATATTTCTGAATGAATGTGTTAAATCACCAGGTCAGCAAAAAAGATTTCGCTAAAATCTTTGTAACGCCAGTTGAGAATGTTGTATATGGTTCATTATGAATAATGCGGGCATTTGTCGCAAGTACCGTGTAGGTGTCTACCAAAATGAATTTTTCGAGTAAACGGAAAGACCACTTCCAATTGTTATGTTTATTACGAGTGCATCCTAATTGCATACATTTTTTTGCTAAAGTTCCCGTGAAGCAAGTACCCTAACGTTTCTTTAAATCAGTATAGCTAGCAAAATGACAAACAGACGTTTATAATGCAAAAAAATTGCCCGCAGCTTCCCTCGGGGGAACACTGACGAGGATGCGGAGCATATAATTGGTTAACGGGGTGTTAAAGTGCGACTTACTTGGGTCGATGGCTAAATTGGTTAACGTGGTTGTGAAATGGGGTGTTAAATTGCGACTTACTTGGGTCGATGGCTAAATTGGTTAACGTGGTTGTAGGAGGGGGTGTTAAATGAGTGAACACGTACACACGTATGCGAAAGGACGGCGCTGGTCGAAGGGACGTCGATCATTGTGTTTGTGGATTCGTTGGAATTCATTTCACCGCGACCTTGGACGTCGACGCGCCGTACAAACCAACCGACGAGCGGCAACTGAGCGAGCGAGCGCCGACCTTGAGTATATATACAGCGCGACGGCGCATGCACTGTCAGCTGTTGAATGTTCTCGAAGGAGAAGCGCGCGCGCGGCACAGATCGCGACGGCGCGACGGCGCATGCGCTGTCAGCTGTCGAATGTTCTCGAAGGAGAAGCGCGCGCGGCACAGATGGTGGGCGACGGCGCGACGGCGCATGCGCGCGCGTCAGCTGTCGAGTGTTCGAGAAGCGGTGCGGACGGCGCGGACGGCGCACTACAAGGCGCGAGTATAAGATGCTTCCGCATCTAAAAACAAACGAAAATGATACCCAGGTAAGTGCTAATGTAGGTAACAATTGTGAAACAAGAGTAGCCCACTGTATGAACGGAAATGTGGTCGCGTGTTCGCGCGAACGTGCGGTTTGATGTGTTCGTTTTCATGTGTTGTTGAAAACTGCCAAAGCATAACTTCCTTAGTCACAATATGGTTTTCTATGGCATGTCCATAAACTTTTGTGTATTATGCATTAACCTGCACCGAGTGAATGAACAATACTAGTTGTTACAGTGAAGTGCGGCAGGAACAGCCACTACTGGTCCAGCCATCATCACCACCTGGCTCCAGATTACTGCTCCAAGTCAGCGCCGATGTAATCTCAGAGTCAAGTGCAACGCGGCAAATAGAAGCACGAACCGTAATCCTCGTGTGATTCTGCAACATCTCAACGTTCGTGCATAACATCTGGTGTAGTTATTATTGATGCCTTGACCGTATGAACGGTGTAGTGGAACACATGCAGGGATATCTCGGCATTTATAACAAGCGTCCATAATTGACGACAAACCCTCGAGGAGTGTCTTCGTAAACAGTGTTTGGACATTTCAAAAAAAAATAATTAGAGCGCAGACACATGACACTTTCACACATGCATGCAACCAGACACCCACATACCCAACCACCACACACCTAAAACACTTGTGTGTTGTGTAAAGGAATAGATTAGAAATGCTCCTGTTTTCTTACAATACTTTGTGGTTGCCTCCCCTCAAACAGATTTTTCTGATCCTTGTGATTTTTCTTGCCATAGAGTCGTCTAACGCGGTGGAACACGACGGTGATTTCTCGTGGCAAGGATTGAAGCATAATGTCGTAGCACAGTGCAGAAAAATTGCTCATGGCGCTGATTAAAACGTTGAGGCAGCGTACATTCAGTTGGACTGCACCGTAAATCTTGCTCAACTCCTTCGTATCAGATGAAGAATTTACTGGCTGCAGTTCACGAAGTGCTTAGAAGTGCTGCTGTACAATACTGCTCTTGTTCCAGTGCCTCTGCTTCAGCAACCAGGCGGCACTCTCATAACAAGTTTACATCTTTGGTGAACCGGCCATCGCCACGGTGGCATCATCTACCAGGTAATTGCGGAGGTATTAAACTTTTAGGGGCGAAGCTCCTTATGGCGTGGCTTGTGCGTCCCTCATAGTACGTAACCACCAGTGACACATACCCGAAACAGGTATACATTTGACTTCCAAGGTGGTGCCGGTGAGAGATTTCTTCTGTGCGTTGTTTAACAATAAAAATTAGTGCTCAATGTACATGCCAATGGCTGCTAATGGGGAATGAGAGACAGGAGCATTCGGCTTTTGTCAACGCGCACGCTGCGATCCCCATTAGCAGCCATTGGCATGTACATTGAGCACTATCGGACAAGAAAGGGTTGCTACATTATACTCGCTGGGTGTAACCTCCTGAGTTTTAGAAAGGTTTAGCGAGCGTTGAGCCGCAGGGCCATGAATACAATGAACTAGTATATACCATGAATGAATTCGAGGTGGTTAAAGGGGGGAAGCAGATACGAAGCGCAAGCCGTAAGAAATTGAAAGCTGAATCCTCCTGTCTCTCACTTCACATTAGCAGCCACTGGCATGTACATTGAGCACTATCTGACAGGCAAAGGTTGCTACGTTATACTCGCTGGGCGTAACCTCATTAGTTTTAGAAAGGTTTGGCGAGCATTGTGCCGCAGTGCCATGAATAGAGTGAACTAGTATATACCATGAACTCAAGGTGGTTGAAGGTGGGAAGTAGACCCGAAGCGCAAGCCGTAAGAAAGTGTGCGTGTGCCACCTCTCGCGCAAGCCGTAAGAAAGTGTGCGTGTGCCACCTCTCGTTTGGTCCTTGGAATGTCCACTGAGTGGCCGTGCTTCTATATGGGGAATATATGATAAAAAGATGCGAGATGGTGGGACTTGGAGTGTTGAATAGATGGACGAATGGACACACAGACAGATGCATGAATGGACGCATGAACGGACGCAGGGGCGGATGCATGAACGAACGCAGGAACGGGCGCACGAAGAGACGCATGGACGGTCACACAGACGGACGCATGGACGGACGAATGCTTCGCCCCACTGTGCATCATTCATTCGGTGGATATGCTGCCATTTTTTTCGTCTTGCTCAGAATTGGGCTGCTTTGGAAGGTCCGTTGAACTGCTTCCAGAAAGACATCCAATGACATACGCTCCCACGAAATGGCTCGATAGTCAGCCTTGGGAGACGAGGTCCAAACCTCTTGGACGCTTCTGTCCTTGGGGCAGGAGACATGTTGATCGTCGACCAAGTAGAGGTCCACTGTGCGTTCCATAAGCTCAGCTCTTCAATACGACACCGTAGGCCCGTCAAAGTCTCAAGCGCCTGGTCGCCATTATGCTCCACAGACTCGTACTCTCTCTCAAGTTCGTCCACCGGAATCACGTTCTCGATTGCGGATTTGATCTTCCAAAGCTCGTCACGGCTTGCGATGAGCTTGTCTGTGATCTTGCTGAATACCATTCGGTCGTTGCTGTCACTCCCCGGGAGCGTTGTCGCCTTACTCGTGATTCTCGTTACTCGTGATTCTCGGATATTTGCTCGTAAGGTTGTCGGTTCCGCTCGTTACTTCCATGGTTTCGACAGCATTTGTCGTGGAACGACGGCGTTCGATGAAACATCAAAATACAAAAAATTGTCTTTAATGGTTACAATACAACAAAGAACAGTACATGATGATGCCAGTGGTACACGCACTTCATGGCACCCGCTAGGGAGACAGCAGTCTACGATCAATTCTTCATCGTCGTCCGTTGATACCCGACATAGTAATATTTTGTTCCTAGTGTGTACTTCAACCACCTATTGTACGAATTTTTTTCGAACTTTTTATGACCCACTACGTGGCCTGAAGGGTGCAGTAGTGTGTGCTGGCTTTTATAGAGGATGATTGGTATTGATCTGTGCCGTTATAATGATTCCATGTTCTAACGCCCGATGGCAACGTACGCCTATACCACGCATTATTACGGCAGTATTACTTGTTGTATTCTAAAACATTTACGTACACTGGACGCGTGTAGTGGTGAGGCATAAAAGTTGGTTTCACTTTATTTCCGAGCAGAAAAGCTTATTTTCCCTGTATTCACAATCAGAATCGTGGCTGTTGGTAGAACACCCACTAGCCACACAAACGACCCGGGTTTGATTTTCACTTGGACTCGGAATTTAGTATACATTTTATTTATCTTTCTTGAATTTTCAGTGACGCAATGTTGGTTATTTTTCGCTCACAACCACCTACGCTGGAAATCTGCGCTGCAAACAATCACTTTGATGCTATATCATTAAAATACATTCAGTGCGACAAGCATGGAGCGCATACGCAGCAAAAAGTAAATTTATTGCGAACAAGTGAACACCGTCTTCTAGCGCTTCAATCAACATATACCTCTTCATTTTGCACTGCTTTTAAGTGAAGACGCGCTTGTTGATAACTCAGTAGTTTTTAGCTTCCTAAAAGAAGCAGGTTTTTTAGACAAACTCTAAACTTATACACTACATCGTCTAAATACACAGAAACACCTCGTAGGGCTTCCCACTTTTGAGAAGACGATCGAGGTTTCTTTTTGAACCTGGTTGTTATCCTCAAGGCCCTAGCCAAGGCAAGGACTCGGCGACGCATGCCAAAATTTTAAAAGAATCAAACCATGCGTTTGGTGCATGATGGCCTAAGCTGCCTATGTACTCCAAAGACCAAACCAAACCAACACTGTTGCGGGTTTCCATCTTATCGGTCTGGCCCCGCCGCGGTGGTCTAGTGACTAAGGTACTCGGCTGCTGACCCCTTGGTCGCGGGTTCAAATCTCGGCTGCGGCGGCTGCATTTCCGATGGAGGCGGAAATGTTGTAGGCTCGTGTGCTCAGATTTGGGTGCACGTTAAAGAGCCCCAGGTGGCCGAAATTTCCAGGGTTTCCACTACGGCGTCTCTCAAAATGATATGGTGGTTTTGGGATGATAAACCCCACAAATCAATCAATCAATTATCTTGTCGGTCTGTGTTCGCAACATGCTGCGTGAAATTCTCGTAGGAAAAAAGCTGCCAAACATAGGAGAATTGGGGCATTGTGCAGAGCGTAAAAAATAAGGATGATAAATGACAGTAATGCCTCCTACGTGGCCCTGCGCAAACAGCAATTACGCTCAGCTTTCGAAAGTGGCGCGCGCGGCAAATTCACTCGCAGCACACGCTCTTATAGACGTCCTATAAGAGCCCAATTTGAGGGAACATGCAAGATACAAAAGACTGATTGGATGGATGCCAGCAGCCAAGCCTTTGATTCCGGCGAGGAAAAATCTGTTCTGATATACTCTGGCTTGACAATCCTCGAAAGTCCCGTATGAAGAGCTTGGTGCTTTACACAGGACCACTCTGGAATTAATTTATATGAAACTCGTTTCGCAGGGAAGGTGGCCTGAAGTTATAGGAAAAATTGCAAAATGGTTGCGTTAAAGTTAGCAAATAAACAAAAGTAACATCACATGTTTTTAGTTCCTTGGCATTTTCATTATTGTTATGATGCAGAACATGGGGGAGATGACATGAATTTACCAGTGCAATTGTTCATTAACCAGATGTGTACGATGGAAGCTGCGTGCCGTCCTAAATAAAACGTCACTAATCTTTTAAAATCGCAGAAAAAATTAGTTTTGCTCATTACTCTTTCGTTACCGGCAAAATTTGTTGACAACAGTGCATCTTATTTCATGCGTTTAATAGCGCTCGTTCTTAGAGAAAACACGAAAGAAGGAAGTTAGCTTTTGTCAGGAGATGCAGGGTGAACCCAAGACGGCGTCAGGCTGTACTTTTGTCATCATCTGTCGAAGGCTGAGGAAAACTACTGTTCTGAAAAGATTACATTGTGTTTAGAGGGAAGGAAACAACGCGAACTGCAACAACGCGAACTGCAACAACGCGAACCGCGAAGTTTCCATTTTAAGGTAATTGCATGGGCAACCCATTTGTGTAAATTTATTTTAATGTGGAGCACATACCCAATAGCATGGGCCCTATTATCAATTCATGCTTTCGATAACGGAAGAAATAGTGATTATCATTTGACTGTGTCTTGGGCCATTTAGCCTGTCTCACACAACTGAACTTGTGACGAAACTTTTATTCCTTTGTTTGGAGAGTATTGGTCTGCTCGACAAAGTTTATTTGCACCCTAAGTACACCCAATGCGAGACATCATCAGCGCGCGTGCTGTCTGAGAGCCAAAAACTCAGTTTATTCTGTTATTTCTAACTGAACTTTTTAATTTTTTTTCTGTCTCTTCCTGTCTCCGCACAGTAGCAAGTCAGTGATGTGTAAACGCCGGGTAGGTTATCTGTCTTTCTATAAAAATTGGCAGATTTCACGTATAGTGAGAGTGGATCATTTACCAAGCACGAATATGGAAGGTCTATTTGTCCCTTTAAGATCAGCACACTGTTACGAGGCGGGCGGACGTAGTACACAGTAAACACAAGTAGATATGATATGCGTGCTCAAATATCGAGACAAGATGCAAGTATGTTGTTTATAGTAGCGTAACGACAGCCCCAATTCCATTTCGAATACCAGCACCAGCAGTAATAGGCATGTAAAGTATGCCGTACATGACTTCCATGTCATAATTATCATGTCACGAACACAAATCCGCCGGACATTACTTCGTATTACGTAATACAATGTACCAAATTGATTGTATGAGAAGCTAGCGAAACGGCCGTGACCACGCTATAATCTTAGCATGTAGTCATTCTTACATGACGCGCAAATAATGATTATAATACTCGGACGTGTCATTTGCCTTCGTCGTAATTTACGTCACGTAATACCAAATTTGGCATATAATAAGCTCGTGAAACGCACGTGAGCGCGATATGAGCGTAGCATGTAGTCATGTTTTACATCACACGCTATCATGTTATCATGTTTGGACGTGTCACTGACCTTCGTCATCCGTTCACCTCACGTAATACCAAATTTGGTATTTGTCAGGCTAGCGAAACAGCCTCGAGCGCATCATGAGCGTATCATAAAGTGATGTTTTACATGATACGCATGTCATGATTGTCATGTTTGGACGTGTCATGTACGTTTGTTGTCTACTCACGTCACGTAATACCAAATTTGGTATATGTGAAACTATCGAAATCGCTGCGAACGCATCATGAGCGTGGCACGTAGTCATGTGTTACATGACGCCAATGTCATGTATATCATGTTTGCACCAGTCACATACCTTCGTCATCCATTCACGTCACGTAATACCAATTTTGGTGTAAGTGAAGTTTGCGGAACGGCCGCGAACCCATCATGAGTGTGTCATGTAGTCATATCCTCACATGACATGGATTTCATGATTATCTTCTTTGCATCAGTCATATACCACCATCATCCATTCACGTCCCCTAATACGAAATCTGGTATAAGTAAAACTAGCGAAACGACCGCGAGCGCACCATGAGCATGGCGTGTAGTCATGACTTTTATGATATGCATGTCATGACTTGAACGTTGCGGCCTGGCACTTATCTTCGCCTTGCAGTCATGTTGTGCCATACCAGTTTTGCAATATATCATGTGAATGAAACTGACGCAAGAGCAGCAAGATTATGAAATGTTAGTTATGATATCCATAGTGTACAAGTCTCCATTTTCATGTTATGACTAGTCAGGCTGAACAGTGGAAGTGCCTCAGGAAGGCTGACTGACGTTTCGATAAGGGGATCTATGTGAAAGGCACCGTTACATTCTTGGCGTGTTAGTTTTAAAGGGGTTCGTAGTGACGTCATTTCCAGGTGGGGGCGCGTGTCCCGGTTGATAATCACTGGCGATTATCAACCGGGACACAATAGATAGATAGATAGATAGATAGATAGATAGATAGATAGATAGATAGATAGATAGATAGATAGATAGATAGATAGATAGATAGATAGATAGATAGATAGATAGATAGATAGATAGATAGATAGATAGATAGATAGATAGATAGATAGATAGATAGATAGATAGATAGATAGATAGATAGATAGATAGATAGATAGATAGATAGATAGATAGATAGATAGATAGATAGATAGATAGATAACAGTCAAACTGGCCGAAGTTCGCTATGAATGGCTCCGCATTTAAGAGTTTTCTCTATCGCTCTTTATAAAAAAGGACTGAGGGTCCTGTACAAATAAATACTCAGGGAAAATATATCCTCGCACTAAAATTCATAGGGAGAGCTTCATTAATGAAAGAGAGAACACGCCGGTTGCAGGCACGTGCAAATTTCAATCGAACTGTGTCTGTACCGAGGCATTCGAGCCCTCGAGAAATAAGTAATAAAGCTTGGTTTTCGAAATGCAAATTACAAAAGTAACAGAATAAAACCTTCTACCTCCGCACTCATTTGGCTGCAGATAGTGCTTCTGTCGTGAGTGGGTGACAATCTGGAGATATTTATTCTACCATGAGGGCTCCTTTCGCTACTTTTGCAATTGTGAATGCGTTCACGGCAGTTTTGTGTATGGGTTATAGAGGCACACTGGGCCGCATATTTCGATTTGCTTAAAACGTTCATGTCGTTGCGCCTTGTCGGTCTGCCAGAACGAATGAATTCCAGAACGAATTGTTTTCAATTCCCAACATGGCTCAGTGAGCAGTGGGGCGGCAGGCGTACCGTAATGTTTCCAGTTAAGACCGCTTGTAACATATTGCACTGCGCACCACCACGTTTCCATGGCGGTGTGTAAGTTGGTTCTTGCAGTATGGTACCTTATCCTTTGGAGAGCTATGCACAGGGTACCTGCATGACAACGGCGTCCTTTTTTTTTCAATGAAACCAAATTTATATACCAGCACTGATTTCAGCATTAAGTACTAACAACGCTATAGCTTCCGTGTTTCTGCAGCGCATTCGATAAGACATATAACATCCTGTACACTACGACCATTCCCTTCATGCCCGTTAGTTTACTGAATGTGGAATGTCAAAAAAAGGAAACAAATTTGCCAGTGTTTCAAATGTGTATCATGAAGGCTGTGGACAAAAGAAGGGTAATATATCAAATGCTTGTTTCACCTAGGGCACAACCTAATGACACATACAGGGAATGAAGCTGAGTAAGGCGTCAGTAGTAACATTTGTAGTATTTAACTGTAGTGCGAAGTGACTCAAGAAAAAAATTAAATTCTCAAAAAAGCATCTCCCTTTCTATACTGACCACGTGGCCCGCAACATTCCCTTAATGTGACATGTAGTTTACCTCTGAGGTAAAGCGCTTCGCTTTCCCCTCCATTTTATCGGAAATAATACTACGCCAAGTCTGAGTGTGTAAACCATTAAAGTGACCGACAGAGCATGAAATAGCACGCAAGCAGGCTAAAAGCAGACTGGTTGACATTTGGCCCACCGTGAAAGCGGAGCATTTTCCTATAAATATGGAACTCGCCTGCTCGCTTAACAAGCTGGAAAGTTGGAATAAGTGCATGTAAGATCCCTTAAGTCAATTTGCGGCCTAAAAGTTTTAGTGTCTGCTTTCATCCATTAGGACAAACCGCAGCGATGTGGCGCTATAAATTTTTCATTTCATGTCATCTCAGTTCTTTGAGCTCACTAACCTTCCTGTTCTATATAAGCCGGCTGATATTGGGGCTAGCCGTAGTGCTTCTATGTGAGACTGTTGAGCATAAAATGAGTGAGAATATTGGGACTAAAGTGGTCAAAGCCGTACAAATACACATGCAGCGGAAAGTGCGTCGTGGCAGTATTTTACGCAGCCACATGCATGGTGCACTTCAACTCGTAAACCAGCGAAAACACTACCGCTTAGAAGAGAAGTCAGCCCGGATAAAATATTCTTGACGGAACACATCATCATTACTTTGTGAGTGCACAAATCGCAGGAAGAAGATTACCAAAAAAATGAAATCATATATGTGTTTGAGTTGTGACGCGATAAAAGTCGATATTTATATTATTTGCTATCTACCAGCGGATATACGCAGCGCGGAACCACTACCAACAAGACTATTTGCAAGAGCAAGACACTCTGCAAAGTACACAGACTCTATTTACAGCGAACAAAGTACAAGAGCGTGTATACTAAAGTACACACGATCTATCTATGTTAATTAAATTATTCGTTTTTTTTCTTCTTTTTCGTAAGTCTTACCTTGTGATCTCAAATGGCAGAGTAGTCTGCTTCACATTCTGAGTCAAAGTCATAAATGGTTCCTTCAACTTTCTTCTTTTCTTTATTGTTTGATACCTGAGGCGCAATGTTGAGGTCATCAGGTTGAAGCCTGCAACAACATCCGCTTAACAAATCATTTCGTCTTGTTTCTATTTCACAACACTATAAATGCCGCTTGGGGATTGCCTCACGCACCTAGTTTGTGAATATGCGTAAGAATTCTAGTTTTCATCATTACGTGCATTTGTGAACTGATGGCAAACTTCTGATGAATCTCGTATCATCCCGCTAAAGCCGAATGTTCTAAACTCCATCACCGCTTAATTTTGCTTTCTTTCGATAGCCAGAAATATTACTCTGACTTTAAGCTACAGCTTTGCATTAAGTGACACAAAATATCTACATTGTTTCACATTCGGGGACACAAAAAAAATGATTCATGTCAACTTCTGCACAAAAAAACCACTCAAAATTGCTTCGTGATGCTGCAATGCACACTTTTAACTCCTGTGTCGTGAACTGCAGCAAAATACGGTGAGCCTAAATAAACTAGCGATGCCTGTTTTAAAGAAAGTCACCAAAACATTTTTTTCCTGCTTCCTTAGGATTATTACATAATTTTATACGCAGTCGTCTAGAACTTGGCGCATATAAAGAGTAATAATATCACTGTTTTTTTTTTGTGTGAAAAATTACTCCTGTGCTACGAGTTGTAATTGATTACATTTCAGACTGCAGAGATAAAAAAATTGCTTAAAGCCCGATGATTCAGTGTGCTTGAAAATTTGTGGTGCCCTTGCGATAGCACGATGTGCCACGGCTGCTGGTGGACCGAACGAATAAGCAAGAAACGCAAGAAGCCATAGGGAGCAATCTTATTCGACCAGACAGTATTTATCGAGGGGCAACAGACATAGCTCTTTGATTTCTAGTTAATGCAAGTACGTAGGCAGCTGGCTGAGTTCGATATGAATAACTGCGAGGTCGCACAAGCATGGCTGCAAGTAATGCTCGTGCTTCATCTTTGTCAATGATTGTGGCGCACGAAGTTGCCACAGATAGTACGCTACATTTCTTTACACACCGAAACTTATTTTCGGAGCTATAGCATTTAGTGCTTTTTAAGAAAAAGCGCCTAATGGAACTTTTGCGGCTGCTTACCGAATGCACTTTTGGGGTAGCGTTACAAATTTTGCTCGTTATGAAATGAAGACAGATAATGAGCGACGAAGACAACATTTATTTCTAGAATATCTTTGGTAATCTAGTTTTCTGTCAAGCCATAGTAGAAGACACCACTGCAATTCGCCTAGCCCGGCATAATGATATAGTTAATTATACGCGAGTACCCTTGCCGTTTCATGATGAATACAAACTGGTGCTTCAGACAGTGAACATTCCAGAAAAAGTTATTCACGTGGGATTTACTTACACCATAGTTGAAGGACAAAACACATGAAGGATGTGCACGTGCTTTTCGTAAAAAATAAAGATGCCTTTGCCACTCCTATAAGAACAACTACCTGAAAGCGCGCCAACGCCAGCTGGTTTACAAATGTTCAAGAGGCTTGTTTGCAAGAAAGCTCCAAGTTTCACTACTTTCTGCATGCACCTCGGCTAACACAGTGCGCTATATTTTTCATGGAACTCTACCACCTCACCACCTTGACCTGTTTTCTTTAATTTTACAATTTTATATACATAGTAATGCGTCCGCTGTGGTTCGAAATCAAAACCTCGCCTATAAGCTACCTTGGCCAGTGTAGCTTTCCTTCAATTGAATTGTAGCTTTCCTTCAATTGCAATCAATTGAATTATAACGCAATTTTTTGCTTCATTTGAAAGCAACCATAGCCTAAACGTCTTTATAAGTATGCTGCATGGATATCCGTCCTGTTACACTTTGACAAAAACAAGAAGAAATGCGAGTCAGCGTATCGTGAAGCGCATTGTGAAGCGTACTTCAGCCTGGTTCAGTGGAGTGCCTCGTTATTTTAATGTCATATGTTGGCCGCGAGGCCAGCCACAAAGTCATACTAACAAGCTCCTTATGTAGCTTTATTAGCACATAACTAACCGAATGCAGAGCCCGAGGAGGCAAGATTTTAACAATAAAACTCGTTAAAGTTTGCTCCTGAACGCGTTGAAGTTCAGTCGAAAAGGAGTACGGCTGTGTGCGTGAAGTCAGATGGCTTGAACGTATGAGATTCACGTGACCACTGTAAAACTGTTAAACGACTACGCAGAACCAAAGCAGAGTTATAATTGATTAATATAAATACCTAAGCATTAATATTATCCTCAACAAGAACTACTATCAAAGTATAACAGAATTACTGGCCAATGGATTAAAAATGAGAGGTGAGAGTAATGATTTACAGAATGCCGCATTAAGAAGTGCGCTAGTATGTAACACACACGCGCACGCACGCACGCACGCACAAACTCACACACACACACACACAAGCACACACGCGCACATACGCTCAGTCACACACACACACGAATGTAATTCTGTGCTAGTGTGCTCTTATTATTCTTTAGGCAGCACCAACGTAGCCGGGACAACAAGAAAATCATATAAATTTTGTGCAGAGCTACGGGCTTATTTCCAAGCGTTAACTAATTTATCCTAAGCGTGCATAACCGTCTTATCTAAGTAGTGACATATTTTCGCGTGTTTATCTATATTTGTCGGCGTTTTCTAAAAACGAACCTCAGGATATGCTTCTCTGTTGCTTGGAATAAACTCGACAGATCGAAACCTGATTGTGATAGTTGTCACAATAATTTTTCACTAAACATACCAACCAACTTCCGTGGTTTCCATGTTTCTTATGCATGTTTGGCCCCATACAATCACTGAGCATTTCAATTAGGGCGAATCAATGATGTAATCGCGTTTCCAGTGTGCATAAAAATTTCAGTGTCAGCGCGCAGGCTTTCAAAATTGGTCGTGTTTCGTGCAGCTTCTTCAACAATGAAGTTTGGCTCAACTCTGAAGGCTGTTATGTTACAATGTAAGGCTGACGAAAACTGTTTGAAGGCATTGCTATCTGTCATTCATTATCTTCGCATCGCTCGTAACGTAACAAGACACATTAAGCATCAGATATGGCATTCTTGATAATAATAGTCACGTCGCACTATAAAAAAAAGCTGGCGGTTAGACCAAGGTATTTGACTTGTAAGAAGACCTTATTCTTGCTATGGGGTTTTGCAAATGAGGTTCTCAATGAGCACGATTTTCGTATTTTACGGAGTAAAAATACAGGCAGTTGATTGACCAATCTCTGTATTATGATTTTTTTTGGTGTAAGCAAATTATTAATACAACTCAAGTTTCGAAACATTGCCGTGGCACAGCTGAAATTATTATGCCCAATCTACAATTGTTTTTTCCCAGAGGTTTTGGCAAGACTACAAAATAGGTGCCACGTTATATTCACGTTTAAGAGCAGCAGCGTAAACTATCCAGACCCAGTACTGCTGTACGTTTTGCTAATGTTTAACGCCACCCACGTGAACAGGATCTTCGCAGTCAAGTACAAAAGAATCGGTGCTTCGAGAAGAAGGATAGGACGTAACTCCGACAAATAGCTTGATCGAATGGTGAAAGAAGAGATCAGAGGTTCTGGAGGTAACTGAAGCTATACTGGCACAAGCTTCGTATAAGTCGTTATTCAAAGTGTCACCTTCTGAGTGTTTTGCAGAGCGATATTTCATTGAAGAATAGCTCGTTTGCTTCATTTTCAAAGCTAGGGCTGTTTGAATAGAGTTCAATTAAAGCGCACGCCAACCAATAATCACTTCCCAATTATTATCTTTTCCGCGAGGTCAAGTGGAAGCAAACAGAGCGTGAAATTACTCAGGTTTGTGTTCCAAATGAGAACTCGGTGCTTGCACACAATGAGGCTCTGCAAATGGGAGTCTTCTACATGCAGATTAGGACGACAAAGAACTTGTCCATTACCACAAAGGCTGCATGAGAGATGGAAATAACAAAGGAGGCGTGACCGACTTGCGGTAGATGGTAAAGGCACACAATGACAGAAATTGTACTCCCGGATGAGCGGTGAGAGTGTTTCTTTGGTATGCTTAAGGAAAGTTAACACGTAACGCTATAATTTGTACTGTGCAATAATCTGACAGTGTGATTACTAGCTAATCTCGAGTAGCGCAACTAAGACTTTTCACGTGCTGTTCTCATTACTTTACCAAGTCAACCCGGAGCGTGGAGCGTTTAACGACTGCGAAAGACCTGGCTCAGTGGTGATGTATTACAGATCAATAAATACTGATATAGGCGTCCGTGCCTATAACAGACCTTTCTTATGTAAAAATCATGACAAGTAACCTCGGTAAACACCTGAAAAGTGGCATCACACCCCACAGAATATTAAGCAGCTAAGTAGAAACATCCCCCTCACCAAGTCCGTCACAATGTTTTATTAAAACCACTTAACTTCTATCACAGTGAGTGCTGATATCTGTCGGAAATATATTTATTGGCTTTTGCAGCCCTTAATTGTGTCCCAATTTTCATTGTTAGTGGCGGTGGTATTTGCTCAATTTGGTTGGAGCTTACCATATGCTTTGGCAGTGCCCTTCGTTACGGGGCCTAAGTCAGCTCACAGAAGAAGATTGGGACTCTGCCTTATGAAGTTCAGAGTTTCTACTGCAACTATGGGCTGTCCAGAGAGCCCACAATGCGTCAGTGAGGCTAGGCCTCCCCGTTGTTACGTGGGAGCGGCCCGCGACGTTGCTCTAAAGAAGTAGCGTTTTTCAGGACCCTACAAAGTTCGTTGTCGGTCTGTCTGTCGATACCGGGAGTTCTTGCACCTGTAAGAAGGAGGAATTTGGGTTTCACTGAGTATTATGTAGATTTACCGTAACGTGTACTGTGATGCACTGGGACATAGATACGTTAGAAAGCAGTCTTTGCAACGCAGACAAACACCAAGAAATTCGGAGTGGTCCAGTGTATAAGCAAAACTGTGCACAATGAACACGACAGTGATAAAGAGCTCGTTTACCAGCAATTTCAGTTTTAGCGTTGGTGACGTTGTCGTTGATACTGTGGGAAAAATCATCTTGTGCGTGACCAAAAAATCGAGAAAGGTGAAATTAAAATAAATAATAAAAAATCTGACCATGCCTTTTTCTTCCCAAAAATGAATGAATGAATGGATGGATGGATGGATGGATGGATGGATGGATGGATGGATGGATGGATGGATGGATGGATGGATGGATGGATGGATGGATGGATGGATGGATGGATGGATGGATGGATGGATGGATGGATGGATGGATGGGTGGGTGGGTTTGGGTGGATGGATGGATGGATGGATGGATGGATGGATGGATGGATGGATGGATGGATGGATGGATGGATGGATGGATGGATGGATGGATGAATGGATGGATGGATATATGGATGGATGGATGGATGGATGGATGGATGGATGGATGGATGGATGGATGGATGGATGGATGGATGGATGGATGGATGGATGGATGGATGGATGGATGGATGGATGGATGGATGGATGGATGGATGGATGGATGGATGGATGGATGGATGGATGGATGGATATAAAACCGGGCGGTGGCTCACGCCACTTGGCCATATATTCGAGTACTATCACCGCGCTTTTAAGAATAGAATTTCACTCGCGACTTGATTCTAGCCACTAATCAGTTGGCCTCCTTCTGTGTATTTCTACCTGTTTAAAGTGTATTTCGCCCTGACTGTTCCTAAACCCCACTGCTTTGAAAAATTCCGCGCCATTATCTTGGACTACAGGATAGAGCCCTTTACAGAACATTATCAAATGTTCAGCCGTTTTCTCACCCTCTCCATACGCACTACACACCGTGTCTGCGCCTTTGTATTTGGCTCGGTCCGTTTTGGTCCGCAATACTCCCGTTCTGGCTTCTAACAGCAGAGAACTACCCCGAGAATTATCGCAGATATTTTCTTTTGAAATTTACTGCTTGAAAGTTTGGTAGGTCGGCAGTGATGATTTCGTAAGTATTCCGATCTTCTACATGTCCCTATCAATTTCCTTCAGGACATATACACACAACGCCATCTACTGAGCAAGCCATAAACTAGTGGGGGCTACATACGACATATGGGGCAGGGAACGACCCAAAGCCTAAGGAGCTTCGCCCATAAAAATCTACGTCTGAGTAAAAATCGAACCCGGTCGTTTCGTTGGAAGGCCCGTCTTCCACCACAATACCACGCGTCTGCTCGAGAATACAGTGAAAACCACTTCCTGTGCTAGAAAATGCAGTAAAAGTAACTTGCATGCCTTACAAACGCACGTGTCCTGTATAAATGCTTCACAGTGCAACGTGTAATATCGCAGTTATGATGCATGGCACGCTTGTAACACGCATCAAATCTCGGAACAAGTGATTATCATGTCTTGGAGGTTTAAAGTGATTCACCTACTACAAAAGGCACAAATGTTACTGCGCCTTTTCGCTTGACACCACGTAGTGGGTGCATGAGAATTTTGAAAAGATTTCAAGCGCAACCGTAGTTTAAAGCAGTATATACCCTTACAGAGAGGAAGAAAACACGACTTTATTGTTACCCTTAAAGAGAACGCAGCCGTATGCGAACGTTTTACTGACACAAGCCATTTTTAACTCAGTACGCACTAGAGACTGAACATCACTCCCGCATTCAACTCTACAAGGCCTAGCATAAGGTCCCCCCCCCCGCTTTTTAATTCAAAAGTTTTATCATTATTTTATTCAGCAATGCTTCACAAGCTTAACAAGCCATTTCACGCTTGCACTGCATGCTCTTAACGTCAGCGATCTGCTTGAAACTATTTTAGAAGTTATAGCGGCATTTGGCCACCCTTGCTTTTTGCTCCACTACAGCCCAGCTGTTCTTATGTTGATATAATTATTGTACTTTAGAATTTGGAAAAGCGCTGCTTTATACAAACAAACAAAAGCCGAGAAGCACGTATTGAGACTGAATCTTCGTAATAATTATCACCATGATCCTGTTTACGCCAAATACAGGCAAATACCTCTCGGACGTTTCGTCAATCAGCTCGGTCTTGTGATTACTCGCACAGTTCTGAATGTCATAAGCTCCGCTAACTTTCAGTTTCACCCTCGTGCGTATGTCTTGCCTTTGCATATCAAGTATTTTTATTGGCCAACGGCATTCTTGCTTCCGAGCTACGTGCTCTGTCTAGGTAATTATGAATATGACTTCGCACGAATAGCGCTCACTTACAAGAACCGGGTGGCATGATGCTTAAACTGAAGGTCTGTACAACCAAAACCAAGCCGGAGATCGGTTTCAAAATAAAGCAATAAATGAATGAAAATGCTCTCTTAGCAAGTGGTTAACACTGAGCTACGCCGGTGGTTCCATTTCAACTTTTAAATGCGAAGCATTTCTTAGCGAACTTCGGTGACTATGAGCGTATCTATCTATCTATCTATCTATCTATCTATCTATCTATCTATCTATCTCTCTGTCTGTCTATCTATCTATCTATCTATCTAGCCGCCTACGACTTTTAGCTCTCCTGGCCGCTTTGATAATGGTATCGATACCAAACATGGTGTGACATAAAATGACTGTAATAAGAACATGTTTGACTAGATATAACAAGAAAATCATGATATGTTTGTCATGGATGTCATGATTTGCATTTCAAGGCCCTGCAGCTCTTGCAGTAGTATCGTTCACATTGCATGTTGCAAAACTGGTATGATATGATATGATTGCATGGCAAACACAAGCGACAGACCTTAACATAAAAATTATGACATGCGTGTCATGTAACAACATGGCTACATGCCACGCTCACGATGCGCTAACAGCCGTTTTTCTTGTGTAACATATACAAAATATGGTATTACGGGACGTGAAAGGATGACGAAGGTATGTAGCTGGTGCAAACATGATAATAATGAGATGCGTGCCACGTAACAACATGACTACATGCCACGCTGATGATGCGCTGGCGGCCGTTTATTTAGCTTCACTTATACTAAATTTGGTATTGCGGGATGTAAATGGATGACAAAGGTATGATACTGATGCAAACTTGATAAACATGAGATGTGTGTCATGTAACAACATGACTACGTGCAGCAGTCACGAAGCACTCGCGGCCATTTCGCTAGGTTCAAATGTACCAAATTCGGTATTACACGACGTGAACGGGCGACATAGGTATATGGACATCCAAATGTGATAATCACGACATGCGTGCCATGTAACAACATGACTACATGCCACACTCATGATGCGCTCACGGCCGTTTCGCTAGCTTCACATATGTCCAAATTGGTATTACATGACGCCAGTGGATGACGAAGGTATGTGACGGTATGGTGCAAACGTGATAATCATGAGATGTGTGTGATGTGAGATTAGACTACATGCCACAGTCAAGGCGTCCATACATTTTGACGTGAAGCGGTGCGCGTTCTCGCCGACGTTCATTTCATGGCGTCTCGGCGGCGTTGCCACTCCAGGCGCCGTTCCTGATATACTCGCAGGCGCGCGCCGCGCTGCGTTGCTTTGACGCATGCGCGTTTCAGCGAGTCCGGCGTCTCTCCATCAAGAAAAGAGGGAGATGCAGTGGTGCCTGGGTAACCGGCTCGAAATGCAGCATGTCTCATTTCGCGCCGGTTGCCGTCGGGCCGCGCCGACGGACGCTGGTCGCGCCCGTCGCGTCTGGCGTGAGGCTACAAAGTGCTCGCGTTTGCTAATGTAGCATCGCTGTGCCCAGCGTGCGTGCGCGTCAACGCTACATTGGAGTATATTGAGCGCTTTATGATGTGCACGCTGCCATTTTGCTAGCTCCACATATACCAAATTTGGGGTTAAGTGACGTCAATGGATGACGAAAGTAAATGACTAGTGCAAACATGATAATCCTTGCACGCGCGTGATGTAATAACTTGACAACATACCACGCTCACAGCGTGCTCGCAGCCGTTTCGCTAGCTCTGCATATAGTAACTTTGGTATCACGTGACGTGAATAGATGACGAAGGTAATTGACATGTCCAAACATGATAATCATGACGCGGAAGACATGTGCGGCATCATTTACCTCCACCTCGTGACCTTGTGCTGATCTTAAAGTGACATATCAACATTTCTAAGCCGTGCTTCGCATATTATCGATTCCCACTGTAGGTGGGATCTGCCAATTTTCGAATTCTTCTTCTTCATAGGATGATGCTTCGCTTATCATATTGGTCCATTCACGAGTCACGAATGTTAAATAAAAAATATTCTGCTTATAATATTCCTGTTCTAGAATTTACTGATTTCCGCAGGGTTGAAAGACCCTGGCTTTTGTCAGCACGCGTACATACGGTCTATGTAAAGCTTCTTAATTTCCACCATGGCGAGCCATTTCATCCCCTGCCTGGTCTTGTTGTTGGCTGGTTCTAATATGTCGCGATCATGTTTACGTACTTTACTTTCCCCATGGTTCGATAAGTCGAATCGCGTAGGACCGCAATCACCCTACCCTTTCGTCCTTGCTATACGGCGTGGTACTGAGTCTATTTTGACCTGATTGATGAAAGTTTTGACAGAGCCAACACCAGGCCGTGAAGCATATTTTAGTTCCGCGAGTTCTTATAATACACTGAAGGCATTAATTTGTCTTTTTGCTCAGATTTTGTGTAAATCTTGCAAGCGACGAAAGGGACTTATTCGTACATGGCGGTCAAGAACGCGTCGATGAGTCAGTGAAGCTTCCAGCCATTGGCACCACATTAAAAATCGCTCTTTTTTTTTCTTTTTATGGGCGAAGCTCCTTATGGCGTGGCTTGTGCGTCCCTAGTAGTACGTAACCACCAGTGGCACATACCCGAAATAGCGGTCCTTACAATGTCTGCTTGATGGGGGCACTTGTATATGATGAATACATGATGAAAAGATGTGAGATGACTGTGCTTGGAGTTTTCTCTAGACATATGGATGGACGAACGGACTGGCACACGCACGGACGAACAGACAGAGGGGCGCACGGACGTATGGAAAGACAGAGGGATGGCCGCAAAAACAGATGGACGGACAGACAGACGAATGAACAAACGGACGGATGCACCAAGGATCACACAGATAGGCGGACGCAAGAACGAATAGACAGACAGACTGACGAACGCTGCGCCCCACCAATCATCATTCACTCCGTGGATATGCTGTTATTATTTTTTTTGTTGAGCCTAATATTTGTAGGGACTAGACCCGGCGGGGTGGTCTAGTGTCTATGGAACTCGGCTGCTGACCCGCAGGTCGCGAGATACCATTCCGGCTGCGGCGGCTGCATTTTCAATGGAGACGAAAATGCTTTAGGCCCGTGTGCTCGAATTTGGGTACATGGTAAAGAACACTATAGTGGTCGAAAACTTCTGGTGGCCTCCACTACGGCGTCTCTCATAATCATATGGGGGATTTAATACGTTAAGCCCCGCACATCAATCAAGATCAAACATTACTTGCACGCACTATCACTAAGCGACATTCACGTGCAGCCCTCTCTTATTCTTACACAAGCATATCTCGAGAAAACGCTGAAATGTGCGATCAAAAAATGGCAGCCAGTCGAACACGCATATTGCGGGCTTTCTTTCTTTCTTTCTTCCTTTCTTTGTTTCTTTCTTTCTTCCTTTCTTTTTTTTCTTTTTTTTCTGTCCTTCTTTCTTTCTTTTTTTCCACACGACGAGTGGTAGTACGCTCCATATAAGCCTATGAATTCGGAAGTATAATGACGAATAACTGTTCATGAGAATGCTTGAGCAACACTTGAAGTTAGGTTAATAAGAAAGAAAATAAGGCGTAGGACAATAGTGAGAATGTCCCGCCTTCTCGCTATGGATGTGGGAGGGAAGGTTATATATGAGAATTCTATGAAAGCACGCTGGAAACCCTTGACTTCAAGCGCCCAGACGCAATCAGTATTGCGTCAAGACAGGTGCCTCTGATCGTCTTCTTTGAGCCAGAGGAAGTCGATGGCGTTCCTAGCCATTAGCGCGTCTAAAGGCGATATAAATAAAGTGCCACGCGGTCGTATTTTGGCTGACTGCGATGTTTTCGGCATTCTACGCAGCCCCGAAGAAATGACACGCATTAGCACATCACACGGCAAGGACGCTGCGCCTTTACCATGCTACCGTCTGTTCGCAAATTTTGGCGCCGTATCAGAACTAATAGAAAAGTACGGCTCGCTTCAACGCTAAGTTGTGCGAAAGGTGCGTGGCAGGTGCCTAAACTCCATCCAAGCGTCTTTCTTTGTTTGGTTGTTGCATAGTCTTCAAACTTTGAAGCATTGTGGTTGTTTGTAAAGTGCGAAGTCTCAAGTCGAATCAATTTCAATTATGCCTCGTCACTTTGTTGTTTCGTTTTCCTCTTGTTTTTTTTTTCATTTTGCAAAAGGCACTGACAGACAAGAAGCGACTTTCATGCATTTTTTTTATATTGTTGTCCATGTTTTGTAGTGTTTTACCTTGTAATAATGTGTTCACTGCTTTTGTAGTTTGTATTCCTTGCTTGCCAGTTCTATTTCATAAACTTTTTATTAGCTATAAACTTGTCGTTTGTCGGACTCCGTAAACGCATAAAATAAAAAATCGGCAGATCCCACGTACAGCGGGAATCCTGTATATGCGAAGCATGAATGAGGAAGGTTGATATGTCACTTTAAAATTACCACTACGTTACGAGCTGGAGGTAAATTACACCTTACATGACTCCCGTGTCGTGATTATCATGTTTGGATGTGTTGTTTATGATCGTCATCTGTTCATGTCACGTGATGCCAAATCTAGTATATATGGAGCTAGCTAAATGGCCGCGCGCAGGCTATGAACGTGGTATGTTGTCATGTTCCTACATTACACGTGTGTCGTGTTTATCATGTTTACACCAGTCATGTGCCTTCGTCATCCATTGACGTCACGTAACACCAAATTTGGTATATGTCGATTTAGCGAAATGGCCGCAAGTGCATCACGAAGGGCCCAAAATGCTGCATTGTAACGTTGACGCGTGCGCATGCTGGACACAGCGTTAGCAAAACTCGATCACTCTATAGTCCGACGCTAGGCGTGACCAGCACGCCCAGCGTCCGTCGGCGCGGCCCGACGGCAACCGGTGCGAAAGGTGACATGCTGCCTTTCGCGCCGATGCGTTGCGCTGCATCTGCCTCTTTTCGTGACAGAGGGACGCCGGATGCACTAAAACGCGCATGTGTCAAAGCAACGCAGTGCGACACGCACCTGCGAGCGGCGCCTAGCGTAGCAACGCCGGCGTGACGCAACGAAAAGAACGCCGCCACACACGCGCGCCGGGTCACGTCGAAGTGTATTAGCGCCTTGACAGTGGCGTGTAGTCTTGTTATCGCATGACATGCATCTTATTATTATTATGCTTGTACCAGTCAACTACCTTTCGCCATCCATTGACTTCACGTAATACCTAATTTGGCGTATGAGAAGCTCGCGAAAAGGCCGCGAGCTCATCATCAGTGTGGCATGTATTCTGTAGAGTCATGGCACGCATGTCGTGATTATCTTGTTTGGATGTGCTATTTACCTATGTCGTCCGTTCGCGTCACGTAATATCAAATTTGGTACAGCTGAAGGTAGTGAAACGGCTGCAAGCGCATCATGAGCGTAGCTTGTAGTCATGAATTTAGATGACACGAATCACATGTGTATCATGTTTGCACTAGTCATATACCTCCGTCATACCTTCACATACCGTAATACCTAATTTGGTATATGTGACGCTAGTGAAGTGCCCACGAGCGCATCATGATTGTATCATGTAGTCATGCGGTTACGTGACACGCCTTTCATGATTTTCAGGTTATGGTCTGTCGCTTTTGTTCGCCATGCAATCATCTCATACCATACCAGTTTTGCAACATGTCATGTGAACAAAACCACCGCAAGAACAGCAAGACCATGAAATGTATATCATGACATTCATGACATACTTGTCATGATTTTCATGTTATCACTAGTCAAATACGCTTGTCGTACAGTCATGGTATGCCATACCAAGTTATGTTTCGATAACATTATCCAAAAGGCAAGGAGAGCTAAATGTCCTAGGCGAATAGATAGATAGATAGATAGATAGATAGATAGATAGATAGATAGATAGATAGATAGATAGATAGATAGATAGATAGATAGATAGATAGATAGATAGATAGATAGATTGATAGATAGATAGATAGATAGATAGATAGATAGATAGATAGATAGATAGATAGATAGATAGATAGATAGATAGATAGATAGATAGATAGATAGATAGATAGATAGATAGATAGATAGATAGATAGATAGATAGATAGATAGATAGATAGATAGATAGATAGATAGATAGATAGATAGATAGATATGCTCAAAGTCACCGAAGTTCGCAAAGAAATGATTCGCATTTAAAACTACATGGCGAAGTTTAAGAGTCACGATCACAATGTGATTATGATTTTGTAATTATGTGATAGACTTCAAAGCGACATTGAACAGCTTGTCCTGCTGACGTGCAGCTTCATATGAGCTGAAATTTTCGATAGAGTTCTGCGTATAGTTGGAATAATTAATCATGTCTTTCAGAAGGCTGCAACCAAAAATTAGGCTATTAGCCTTCGGAACGCTACGAGCGCGCGACGATAGCGGACGCGCGTCGCATCGGCTCCCGCTCTTTTCGTAAGGACCGGTGAAACGCTGCTTCAAATTTAATCAAGGTTAACCCTATGTTTTTCGTAACATCCCTTTGCACCATAAGACACCTCTATCATCCAGGTATGCCAATTTCGGGGAATTTCATGTCCACTTGTTGACCTGACCTCGTGGGAGCTACGCTCGCCCGACCGAGCGTTGCACCGAACGCTGACTGCATGTAAACTTCTCCGCGGCTGCAGCCACAGATGGCGGCCACTGCTCTCCGTGGATATGATCCCACGACGTTGGCGTGGAAAGAGATTTTTACCCCAGTGCCCGAAAACTCCGCTCGACCAACGGATATCATGGATGAGGGACTGTTCACCGAGGTGGCCCTCCGCAAGCGTCGTCAGCAATCTAAAGCTACCAAGGCATCGGCTACCAACAAGGCCACGTTCGCGAACATTCCACCCGAGAAGAAGACATCCCGTGTATCGTGGCGACCTACCGCTATGCCCCGCATTGCAGCAGAAGACTGCACCATCGTGCTGAAGCGTCGTGTCATGGTGGATCTCAAAGCTAGTTTCAACCAAGTGAATTAAGCGCCAAGCTTACCTTGTACTTGAACGCAACCAATAATGACTCTATCAGTGTGTGACCCATGTAGGAGCAAAATATCATTGTTGTCTCAACCGAAGACATCAACTCTGCAAACCTTCTCTCACAAGAATTCTCGCTCGAAACATTCACATGGCCCCCTGCCAATGATCGGCCATGCCAAGAACAGTGGGGAAGTGGGCCGTGGCTTCATTACGCTGCACGAGCAGCAGACTTCCGCCTCCTTGAAAGCGAAGATCCATTGGCGTGGTGGAAGCATCGCTTTCAGCAGAAAGTTGGCAATACTTCGATGGCTCTTATAACTTTCTAGGGCCGCCACGTGCCACGTTTCATGCACTACAACAGCGTCGTGACACCAGTACGCGAATCACTCATGCGTCTGAGCCATCAAGTTCGTCAGCCTTCGACAATGCTATTGACGCAGACCTTCCCCTCTCGCATCGCCGCCAACTTGTTGCTCTCCTTAACAAGTTTCGTTCTTCTTTCGACTTTCAAGAACCAGTTTTGGGCCGCACCACGACTATCATTCATACTATTGACACCGGCTTACATTCGCCTCTGCGACAGCGTCCTTACCGCGTTTCCGCCGAAGAGCGCCGCGTCATTACGAAGCAAGTAGATGACATGCTTAAACGTGGAGTGATACAGCCTTCTCAAAGCGCTTGGTCATCACCTGTGGTTCTGGTCAAGAAAAAAAGATGGCACCGTACGATTTTGCGTGGACTATCGCCGCTTAAACAATATTACGAAAAAAGATGTCTACCCGCTACCACGAATAGACGATGCTCTTGACTGTTTACAAGGCGCCGAGTACTTTACATCTTTGGATCTGCGTTGTGGGTATTGGCAGGTGCCAATGGCTGAATGTGATCACCCTAAAACAGCCTTTGTAACGCCGGATGGCCTATATGAGTTCAAAGTCATGCCATTTGGGCTCTGCAACGCGCCTGCCACATTTGAGCGCATGATCGACACCATCTTGCGTGCCCACAAGTGGAAAACCTGCTTATGTTACCTGGACGACATCGTAGTCTTTTCATTTGATTTCCCGACACATCTTGCTCGCCTCCACGAGATTCTGACGTGTCTAACTTCTGCAGACGTACAACTCAACTCCAAGAAGTGCCACTTCGCAGCACGAAAACTAACCATCTTGGGACATGTCATCACAAGAGACGGTGTTCTTCCGGATCCCGATAAGCTTCGAGCTGTCGCTGACTTTCCGTTGCCCACATCACTGAAAGCCCTAAGAAGTTTCGTCGGTCTCTGCTCCTACTTTCGTCGCTTCGTGCGCAACTTTGCGTCCATCATCGCACCTCTCACGAGTCTGCTTTCCAACAGCAAAGGCATATATGCATGGTCACCTGCACGTGACGATGCATTTCGCCACCTGCGCCACCTGCTGACCTCACCACCTATTCTTCGTCACTTCGACCCTGCTGCGGCCACAGAAATTCACACCGATGCAAGTGGCATCGGTCTCGGTGCAGTTTTGGCACAACGGAAAGGCACCCAAGCCGAATACGTAGTCGCCTATGCAAGTCGCGCTCTCAAGAAGGCTGAATTAAATTATTCCATGACAGAGAAGGAGTGTTTGGCCATAATCTGGGCGTTGACGAAGTTTCGCCCGTACCTTTACGGCCGTCCTTTCGACGTGGTCACAGACCACCACGCTCTATGTTGGCTGTCCACCTTGAAAGACCCGTCCGGACGCCTGGGGCGTTGGGCACTTCGATTGCAAGAATACGACATTCGTGTCGTATATCGTTCCGGTCGCAAACATGCGGATGCCGATGCACTTTCGCGATCGCCATTAACACCAGATGTGGCTTCTTTGTCTCCCCCTTTTACCACCTTGTCACCACTCGACACGACTGACATGCTTTCGGAGCAGCGTAAAGACCCATACCTTGCCTTGTTAGTCGACTACCTTACCGATCCGTCTGCTGTCCCTTCCACGAGAGCGCTACGCCGGCAAGCAGCCCACTTTTCCTTACGAGACAACATTCTGTACCGCCGCAACTACATGCCAGGTGGTCGGAAGTGGCTCCTTGCTGTCCCAACTCATATGCGCTCTGACATCTGCATGAATTTCCATGCAGATCCCTAAAGTGCTCACGCAGGTGTCCTGAAAACCTACGAAAGGCTGCGCCAATGCTATTACTGGCGAGGAATGTATCGCTTTGTGCAGAAATACGTTCAGTCTTGCACCACTTGCCAACAGAACAAGACACCTCTGCGGCACCTTACTGGCACGTTACAGCCGCTCCCGCGCCCGGCTCGCCCATTCGACCGCGTGGGTATAGACCTATATGGCCCCCTCCCATATAGTAGCTCTGGAAACCGGTGGATTATTGTCGGAGTCGATGATCTGACACGCTACGCTGAGAATGCAGCTCTACCGGCAGCCACCGCCCACAAAGTTGCACTCTTAATTCTCCGCAGCTTCATTCTACGTCATGGTGCTCCGCGGGAATTACTCAGTGATAGGGGTCGAGTGTTCCTGTCGGAGGTCATCCAAGCTATCCTCGCTGAATGCAACATTATCCACTGGAAATCTACCGCATACCATCCACAGACAAATGGTCTTACTGAGCGGTTCAACCGCACACTTGGCGACATGCTGAGGATGTACACCTCCTCCGACCACACTAACTGGGACGCTGTATTGCCCTTTGTTACCTTCGCTTATAACACCGCGACGCAAGCGACTACCGGTTTTTCCCCGTTCTTTCTATTGTACGGCCGCGAACCTTCCCACCCACTCGACAATATACTACCATACCGCCCTGATGCATCTGAGTGCTCCCCGCTTTCGGAAGTCGCCAGATACGCTGAAGACTGCCGTCAGTTGGCTCGGTCTCTGACAAGTGAGGCTCAAGGTCTACAAAAGACTCGACACGACGACGCTCACCGCATAGCTCCTACATTTCGTACTGGCTCCCTTGTGTGGCTTTGAGTGCCCCCGCACGTTCCTGGCCTGTCTTCTAAACTTCTGGCCCGGTACCATGGTTCCTACCGTGTCATTGACGCGACCTCCCCGGTGAATTACATCATCGAGCCATTAACACAATCACCAGATTTGCGCCGTCGAGGACGCGAGACCGTACACGTCGACCGTCTCAAGCCCTACTACGACCCCCTCATTGTGCCTACTCCCTGAGTCGCCAGGATGGCTACCCTTCATCCCGGGGGTATTGTAGTGGAGCATACGCACCAACGCGTATGCACCTTCGGAAGACAACGAAAAGCCAGTGCTCTGATTGCGCGAGAACCTGTGCCGCCTTTGCCAGACTTGCTGTTCGCCCATTTTCTGTCGCGACCTCGTTGCTGCTCCTCTGTTCCATTAAACATCATCGCAACTGGCTATTTACCAATACTTTACTGTGGCCGGCAGAAACACTTTGACTCTTCCTTTTCCAGCTTCTGCCAGTGCTGTGAGGAGGTGGCTGACACCTGCCACATGGTATGGGCATGCCAGCTTAATCCTTCTTTACGTCCGAACCCATATCCCACAAGAGAGGACTGGGAGGCAGCCCTCCTCGGTTGCCAGAACCTTGCGGCCCAAAAAGCCATGGTCCAGCTTGCCAGGACAGCGGCCACGACGAACGGGATCCTTGACTAGGCACTCAACCTAGTAGAGCAGAGAGGCTGACCCACTGGAAGCTGGTCTCCCTGACAACCTCTGTTTTTTTAATAAACGTTTACTACTTCTACTACTGCTACTACTATTACTATTAGCCTTCGGCAAAGCTCCTAAAGAAAGAAGGCATTACGTTCGCTTACAAGCCGGCCATTGCAATAAGTCCCCTTCTGCAGTAAACTAAGGAGCGTTCACCGAGATGAACAGAGATATGGCGCCACGTAGCATATACAGGAACTCTAATGTCCGTAATATATGGACGCCACCTGCCAATGATTCCAAGAAACAAAATGTTTTTAGAATGCAGAAACATAGTTAGGTGGCAGAATGATGTCGATTTAGTTAAAGTTCCTGAATATCGGTGGGAAGCGCATAAAACAACTACGTTTCCGCTCATAGAGTCACGTCGAAGGCGCAGCGTAAGAAGTATTTCCGTCTTTGCAACGACATATCTATTCATTTTATAAATATAGAAACACACTACATCTAACTTACGTTTTGATGTGTACCTAAATTGCGTAATACTTGCTTTTCACCTGCCGAGGGTCACACATATGAATGCAGAAAGCCGATGAAGATGGCTGAACGTTGACAAGATGCCTAAAATTTTGCCCGTTGACTGAATATTGTCACTGACAGAAAATTTTAAATCATCGCGTTGAAGCATGATCCAATGCAAGGCCTGCGAATGACCTGAATGTCACCCTTTTTAAATGCCAATATGAGGAAGATGTCAATCAGTGATTGTTAATGTACTCTGTGGAACTTGTGGAGTTGTCAAGTGAACCATCGCATGTAATCATGGGGCGCAAATAAAGTTCCTTTCAGAAGTATCCCTAGAAAGGCTACCTTCTTTGAAATAGCTCTACAGCACGCGCCTGCCTCACCTAGTTCTGACACCATGTTCACCGTTTAAGCTTGACCCGAACAAAATCACAGCCGGGCTTCTCGGGAAACATGACGCCCATCGCATTTCACTCTAGTTTGGCCATGGTATCTAAGAATAACTCCGCCGTACTGTTCAATATCATGGGGTGCGAACCGTAGCCCACATTCTGTGTTTGATCAGCTGTTCTGGCTGTTACACCACTACCTCGGAATATGCCTTTACTGTTATCGACAACTACGACAAATATTTTTTTAATCAGTGATCATAAGCATTTGTCGTCGGAATCGCACCCTACCACGAAGCGCAAACATTAGTGCGTCCTCTAATTGGTCTCTAAGTAGGTCACCCTTTCTTCCGCGCACTAATATAGACTCTTTGCCATTAAAGCCTCGCAGGCAACGAGCCGGTGCACGCTGCCACTCACGCACCCATTCCATGGGTCACTGCCTCGCCCACCGTTGACCCCTGTGATTTATAAGAGAGCCACTTCTCTCCTGACCTTAAGAGAGAGAATTACCAATTATCGGAACTCCCGCCACCGCTTCCCTGCAGCCTGGAAAAGACTCAGGAAGCTGCACGAGAGATTTATTCGCGCTCTATTTATCAATACGCTGCAGCTACCGGGAGGGCTTGGGCATTTCTACTCTACTTTTTTCAGCATCTGCCAGTACTGTGCGGAGGTGGCTGACACGTGATATTGGCATGTAAGCTCGATCTTTGTTTGCCCCCGAACCCCTATCCAACCTGACAGGACTGGGGACGGCCCTGCTCAGCTTACAGGACCTACCTGTTTAACAAACCATGGTCCGCAGTGCCAGAACAGTGGCCGCAACCAGTGGCGTCACTCCGCTTTGTACTGGAAAGAAGGTGACCCACTATAGGGTCTGATTTTTCTTGCAACCTCTTTTTTAATGAATCTTTATCACCGTCATCACGTGAAACAATGATATAGCTCCCAAACACGAATAGGATGGCACACACTCTCTTATATGAATATACAATAAACATTCTACCACTTTTGTAAGGACTTGTTTTACTTTCGTGTTAAACAGTTTCCTAGGATGGAGAGATCAACCCTCTTTTATGCATCGGTCTTGTTGATGCCACGGTCACCAAAGGTGAATTTTCGGATTTGGTGAGATATTCAAGGGCTTCACCTTAAACTTGCGTTGATGGTAGGAGATGTACTCACACTGATAATGCCAAATCAGAGTGCTTACTTTTACGTTTGGTTACTATCCATACAAAAAAGGAAAGAGACAAGAATAAATGAATTGAGTTGTGAAAATATTCCAAAAGACTCGCGAAAACTGTATTGTATATTTTGCAAGTTCAAGACAATGCCGAGAAGCTTTCAAATAGCACACACACAATGGAGAGATCTCAGTCACTGCCAACGCGTCTCTTTCTTTTGAGCGCTGACTAAATAAAGTACTCATCACATAAAATAAATTAGCGTAACATATACCAAACTAAATACCAAACTAAATGACTAAATGAAATATTGTCACATATACCAAATTTAGCATTACAGCGCGTGAATGAATGAAAAATTTATTTGACTGGTGCAAACATCATAATCATGAGATGCGTGTCGTATAACAACATGACTACATGCCACACTTATAATGCGCTCGCGACCGTTTTGATAGCTTCCCATAAGTCTATATTGGTATTACGTGACGCCAATGAATGACGAAGGTATGTGACTGGTGCAAACATGTTAATCATGAGATACGTGTCGTGTGAGAACGTGACCACATGCCACACTCAAGGCGCCAATTCATTTCGACGTGACGCGGTGCGCGTGCTCGCCGGCGTTCATTTTGTCGCGTCACGCCGGCGTTGTCAAGCCAGGCACCGGTCCTGCCAAATACTTACAGGCGACAGGCGCACGCTGCGCTGCGTTGCTTTGACGCATGCGCGTTTCAACGCGTCCGGCGTCCCTTCATCATGAAAAGAGGGAGACGCTGTGTTGTCTGGGTAACGCATCGGCGCGAAATGCAGCATGTCGCATTTCGCGCCAATGATAATCCTGACACGCATGTCATGTAAAAACATGACAGTATATCACGCTCACAGCGTGCTTGCGGCCGTTTCGCCAGCTCTATGTATCATAATTTTGGTGTCACGTGACGCGAATTGATGAAGAAGATAAACGACACACCCAAACATAATAATTATGAGACGGAAATTATGTATGGTATCACTTACCTCCACCTCGTAACGTTGTGCTGATTTTAAAATGGCATATAACATTTCTCATTCGTGCTTCGCATAAAATCGATTTCCAGTGTACGTGGGATCTGACAATTTTTTTACGGTAGCCTATATCGCGCTAGAAAGCTTCAACTTTTCGTTGCATCAGCATACCAACAGAGAAAAGTAGTTAGATCGAGCTTTCTCTCGTAGAACACCCGTCAAAGGTTAGCTTCAGATAAGCTTCACTTTCACAAGTTCGAGAAGAAGTTACTTGAACCATGTATGGCCTTGCTGAGGCCACAGCTGGAGAGAAAGTTGCTCTAAAGTGAATCTCATCGATACAGAATTACTCAGCAGCAGAACAGTGCTCAGTCTTTAAACGCGGATAGGCGTGACAGAAATTCAGCTCTAATTTGAAAAGAACAAATAAAAAACTAAAAAGCTGGCTTGAAGTTTTTTTTTGCGAAATTCAAACACTCTATCTCACTATCCCACCCCTTAGGACAAGGCTCACATCTTACGTTCTCTTCTAACTAACGTATGTCTATGCAACGAAAGTGTCGCCAATATATATATATATATATATATATATATATATATATATATATATATATATATATATATATATATATATATATTAGAAAGTCAGCGTTGAGCTACGCTTACCTTTGATTTCTTTGTCTTTTTGGGATCTTGTTCGCACATATCGCGCTCTAGTATACTACATCATAAGAGGTCGCACGACACTCCGTACTTCTGGACGCTGTCGTTATTCACAATTCCTCTGATAGGGCTATTCTTAGAATCAAAAGTTGCTGGGGTCATAGGTGTAGAGGGGTGGGGGTGCGGAATTTTTACTTCAGCCTTTCTTGTGTGCGCATATACACAAAAGGGTAGGACCTCCTACTACCCTTCCATAATTCGCGATACGCTCCAGACGTGTGAGTATTCCTTAAACCTTATCATATTATCGTAAAGTGACAGGCACTTGCCTCCTGAGTCGTGCATGGCACTTTCGCTTCACCATACTACCCGTAAGAACTATGCGATGGATCTTTATCACATAAAAAGTAAACGCTGTAAATCTATAACCATGTAGTCGGTGAAACTACCGTCTTTACTGCTTCCAAGATAGAGAGTATGTTCGCTCAATTTCCCGAGGCCGCACCCCACTGCCCAAGAAGCCTGTCGTGTTGGAACATCTCAAACTTTGACTTTGATTACAACAAAACGTTTCCTACACCAGTGGTTATGTCGTTGGTGCCGCTTTCAAAATGATGCGCGCTCGGCTTGCAACATCGTAGAGTTCTCGCTAGAGTAAGAAAAGGTCCTCCACATGACGTGGTCCTTTTTCCTGGATACGAAAGAGCGTGTCATCATCTCTGATTGTGAACGCTGGTTCTTGAAGGAGCAGCCGCTGTCAGGGTGACACCAACACTCAGAAGGCTGAGATGGTGGGCTGCATTTTAAAGGCATTACGTGAATCTGCGCTGCTTCGCAGACCTCTTCAGAAACATTTATTGTCACAGATGTCAATAACATTTCAACAGAACATTTTCTTGTTATACATACAAGAACGGTGATGACCAAACAGAGCTATCCTACATTCTCTTTCATTGCTCCTATTGACTTCAAAATCTGAACATATATATTGTTATTGATTCAGCTGCAACGCATATTGCTGCATAGACAACAGTACTTGAGACAGGAATACAAATGGCCACGTTGACGAACGCACATCTTGCAAGCCCCCCAATAGTGTTCAAGAAGCCTTGCACATCTTGCATTGTGACAAGGCAGAATACTGTTATCCGAAGAGAACAGATTTTTGTTGACGTACTTACCCTTTTAAAAAGGCACAATCGTTCCCAACTTTTTCCGAGTATGCTTCGGTATTTTGTCAATTTATTTTCTCCACCTATGCATCGCTTGAAATAGCATCACATCTTCTGTGGCTATTGTAAGTACTTAATTTTCAGGGCATACACAACCATCTAAGTTTTGCAAAATACTAGGAGCACAAGGCTTTGTTCTCACGAATTTTTTTCTTTTTCTCAGGGACAAAATCAACGGATGGACGTGTCTCTTTATTTGCCTACAATATTCACAGATGGATGGAGAAAAGCTTGTATTCATGCAGGCCGTATGGGTATACTCCTCCTTGGGTGGGGGCCTTTAGTTCAGGGTGCCATTGGCTCGCGCCACTCCACATGGCCGCTGGATTACCTGAGGTTGCTCTTGCGGCTATGAGCTGGTCAGCGAAGTCTCTAGGAGGAATGTGATGGTGAAGGAGTGTGGCGGTGGTCCAGTGGTTATCAACATTCCTGGTGCAGTGCTATACAGTGGGCTTCACTCCATAATAGGGCCGCATGAGGGATAATATGTGGGGTGGAAGACATACATGATGTAAAGGCAGGAGAATGAACTACTGTGAAGCTGCCGCTGAGCAACAGCGTGCTCTCAGTTGAGTTAATTGTGTGGCGGCGGGAAGTGCATACGGCTTTATGGGTAGTACTGCAGTGTGTCAGTGACGTTTATTGCTTCGTTTGATGCATCGATCGCCAGAGTTGGACAGCTGTTGTGATGGCGCCCGGTTTGTAGGCTTTCAAGCTACCGCATCAGCGCATTCATTGCCATAGAGAGGGGCATGTTCAGCTGTCCAAGCGATGCGCACCCCATGTGAAAAAGTGGGGTGTGCAGTTGTCAGGTTACGGTGTGTGTTGGGTGTGACCAATACATGTGCAATATTCCGAAAGGCAGTTTTTGAATTAGTAAACACTGTGATTTGTTCAAAGGTTAAAGTTGAAAGGTTATTGGAGATGGAAAGCTTTTCTTAGTGTTGTGATAATTCTGTTAAATATTCGAGAACATCTTGTTTTATAGAAGTTCTCTGAAAACTTAAACTGAAGACATAGCGGAATAGGTACATCATGCCATGCAAGTCTCTTTAGCACCAACATACTGAATATTGCACTTGCCAGTTTAATCAGGGCTTCATTTATTCGGTCTTGGCTCTCGGCACGTATGGAGGAAAATGCAATTTACCAATTTTTTGTCACTGCACTTGCATTGTGTTCACACATACAAAGATTGCGGTGTCACTCAAGTGTAGGTTCTCAAATGGAATATGATATAGTTGCTGTGCAAGTCACGAATGAACGTTCGAGAAACATCCGGGGCCATTTTGGAACAGTTTCCGTATATCCTTAAGTGATTAGAAAACGGAAAATTATATCATCACCGAAGCGATTGACGTATACCAGGTAAGAAGAGTTTCCTCGCGATTTGCAGACTTGAAAGCACTCACTGCTTCAATGTGAGAGAGACTTGAGGGAATCTCATTGACGTGAGTGAACTCCCAGTCAGCTTTGCGAAAGAGTTCTGCCTCACGTAACTGTTTAAAGCAGTATCTTTTTCAATATTTACCTTCTGCATCATTCGTCATTTACAGGCTATATAATTATAAAGATACACATCAAATCACATTTATCGAAAGAAAATGCTAGCCGTACACACCAATTTTGGCCTGTCAAGATTTCCTTGCAATCTTTATCTTTTTTCAGTTTGCCCTACGTCATCAGTGTGCTTTAGAAAAAAACTGCTTAGGTGTGTTTTCTGAAAAAAAATTGAGTGATTTATAATACAAAAGATGGCATTCAAAATTTTTATTATATTTAGATTATTATTTACCAGAAAATTACATTACAGAAGCTGAACAAAACCAGCCAGCAACAATTATCACACAGAGCTGAAACAGCGAAGCTGATACCGCTCCTCAATCACGCCACGCCACTACTGTGTTTTCTTGTCATTCCTCCCCTCCGCTTAGCTTCAACCACTATTGCACGAACACCACGTTTACCTCTGTGTCAGCGGGAACGGGCCTGCTGGTGCAGAGCCAACTGCGAATCCTTACTCTTTGTTGTCAAGCGTCACTTTCCCGATTCGTGTCGTGCCAACTGATTGGTTCAACCGTCTAGCTGCGTCCTCGTCACTTTTGGCATAGTGCAGTTTTCTTCTTGCTGCAGAGCTTCACTCTCGTGGCAGTGCGACGCCACATGACCAGCGCTACTTCACTGGACAGAGATTCCTCCACTATGAATAGCTACGCTGTCAAAAGCATGTTTCGTTTATCATACCGTCAGATTAATATTGTCGTGCTCGCACTTGGTGACGTCGTGCTTTTTTACTGAAATATAAAATAACTGAATGAGTTTTTCTCACCATTATTTGGTGACGCCTCCCCCTTTTCTTGATTGTCACAAGTAAAGAATAGAAAAAAACAAAATAGCTTATATACACACATATATATATAGTCCTTCCTGCATAGGTGAGTGCAAAATATATAGGCAGAACAAACACGTAGTCACCCCGCTCACTTTTAACTATAGTCCGCTCAGTAGTGGTCACAAATTTTCGTTTATTCTAAGAAGAAGTGTTGCAGCACCTTCATTGCTTTGCCATTTGTTTCAGATGGCCATGGGCCTAGTATTTTTTCCAATACAAACGCCCACTCGGGATTTAACGTATGGAGTTACTGTTCGAGTCACCTTTGGTGTGTGTCGTGTTTCGGACGTTATGTTGTTTGCCCAGCCCCTCAAGCTGCCCACGCAATGAATGAAATCTCTGAAGTTCTGCAATTAAAGATTATACCGCGGCTGTTACATAACGAAATGGTATTGGGATACTAAAACTGTATGGTATAACGTGAGTGATAGGTCGTGACACAAATAACAACAGATGCTTGTCACTTACTCAATTATAAACAGAAACACCCACGTTGACTACGACGGCATTAGCTACACGTGCATAGAAAAAAAATAAAAAATATAGGTTGAAAAGATAAACAAAGACATAAATAAACAAATAAATAAAGAAACGGTGAAGGCTTGTACTAAGCCACCGAAGTGGTGAAATAGTGTAACCGGCTGATTCTGAAGACTAACCTGCTTGCTTGTTCCTTGTTTCTAGGCCTCAGCTAAGAGATGCAGATTGTTTCTAGGTTGCTTCTAGGTCATTTCTAAGCTTTTTTCTAGATGAGCCTAGGTTGTTTATACGTTGATTCTCGGCGCAAAGACGTTACAGTTATACCACGCACATCACCTGGCACGAAACGGGCCCGTTCTCATTGGCGTTGGCCTTGCATACCTTCAAGCTCTTATCAGTACTGTAGTTGCCTTTCATATTTCTTAGTATTCTCTCATTGTACTTACTCAGGTTCTTTGGCTCACCACCGCCACTTCCTAAAATTTTTTAGGATTGTTTGTTTGGTTGTAGCCTGGGTACCATAATACATACCCACTCGGGGGGATAGGGCCAAGAAGGCATATAGTGTTTTATGAATGATGAGTACGGTATATTGCGTTCCAACAAAAGTATTGTGAAAGAAAGAAAACATTGCAAAAATTAACAGTTGAATTCCTTCCCTCTAGTGGAACGTGTGTGCAGTATGATTTCACTCGTTTCTGTGGCACTTACTCGTTTATGTATATGACATCTTTCTGATAAGTCAGCAAAAAATTACTGTGAGACATAACTGTTTATTGGGCTAGGTGTTACCTTCCTACTATTTAGGGGACCAGGGCTGAGTAGGGGATTTACCCAATATTGGTGGCGCATAACCATTCGTGATGGGGATAAAACTTTGATACGGTTTGTGCATAGATTGATTAGCTCAAGAGCTTCGCGGTTATTGAATAAACAAGTATATGTATTGTGCGTTGCCCAATAACTTGAAAAAAAAAAACCTTTTTTGGGTGTCCTTCAGCTTGATGACCCAGCCTCAGGTCTCAATATGTATTTGACTATGATTCAAAATCGTCTGTAAAACTTCGAGATTAATGCCTTTAAGACACCTAATCACAACAATGAGGTCTGACAATTTGGATTATTGGCCTCTATATATTGGGAAATCTTTTGTTCGAACTTGTTCTATAAGAAAGCTCCAAGCAGCGGACAGTATAGACTGAATAAAAAAAGCAGTTCGGTAAGGCATTAGAAACGCTGTTCTGATTGTTTTAGCTCCTGAATATGAGAAGAGCAGAGCATTGTGCCCACGCACTTTGCGCACATTTTTTTTTCACCATTGCGTGCCACTCCGATGGTGGGCTGAGCGTGGAGAAACTTGTATGTGTTAAGCGTGTTAATAAAGGTCGGTTGCATGCTGCCTTCTTGGAGAGCTGGGAACTCAACAGCGAACATGCACAGCGCATATTAAATGCGAAGCATTTCTTGGCAGTACTTCGGTGACTTTGAGCGTATCTATCTATCTATCTATCTATCTATCTATCTATCTATCTATCTATCTATCTATCTAGCCGCTTACGACTTTTAGCTGCCCAGGCCGTTTGGAGAATGGTATCTATACCAAACTTTGTATGACATAACATGACTGTATACTAGTCATAACATAAAAATTATGATATAGATGTCATGAATGTCGTGATTTACATTTTATGGTCCTGCAGCTCTTGCGGTTGTTTCGTTCACATAGCATGTTATTAAACTGGTTTGGTATGACATGACTACATAACGAACACAAGCGACTGACCCTAAATGAAAATCTTGCCATGGGTGTCATGTAACAACATGACTACATGTCACACTCATGATGTGCTCGTGGCCATTTCGCTAGCTTTGCATATGCCAAAATTTGGTATGACGGGACGTGAATGGATGACGAAGGTATGTGACAGGTGCAAACATGATAATCATGAGATGCGTTTCATATAACATGACTACATGCCACGCTCATTATACGCTCGCGGCCATTTCGCTAGCTTCACATGTTCCTAATTCGATATAACGGAACGTGAGTGGATGACGAAGCTATGTGACTGGTACAAACATGGTAATCATGAGATGCAGGTCATGTGAAACATGGCTACATGCTACGCTCATGATGCGCTCGTGGCCGCTTCGCTAGCTTCACAAGTACCAAATTCGGCATTACGGGACGCGAACGGATGACATAGGTAAATGACACGTCCAAACATGATGATAATAACATGCGTGTCATGCAACAACATGACTACGTCCCTCACTGGTGATGCATTCGTGGCCGATTCGCTAGCTTCACATATGCCAAATTTGTTATTACATCACATGTGTAGATGACGAAGGTATGTGACTTGTGGAAACATGATAATCATGAGATGCGCATTATGTAAGAACATGAATAAATGCCACATTCAAGGCGCCTATACACTTCGACGTGACCCGGTGCGCGTGCGCGCCGGCATTTGTTTCATTGCGTCACGACGGCAATGCCACGCCAGGCGCGATATCCCCCTAGTAGAGATTAGTGGGCCCACTGACCTCCATTGTGAATCTGCCTGGCATATACTCGCAGGCAGCGCTGCGTTGCTTTGACGCATGCGTGTTTGAGCACACATGGCGTCCCTTCGTCACGTCAATTATATCACGTCAATTGCCACCGGGCTGTACCGACGGACGCTGGTCGCTCCAGTCACGTTTCGCTAGCGTGGCGTCGCAGCGCCCAGCTTGCGTGCGCGTCTACGTTGCGTCAGATTATATTGGGCCCTCCATGACGCACTCGCCGCCCTTTCGCTAGCTTCACATGTACCACATTTGGTATCACAAGAAGTGAATAGGCGACGAAGGTAAATGACACGTGCAATCCTGATAATCATATCATGCATTTCATGTAAAACGTGACTACATGCTACGCTCATAGCATTCTCGCAGCCGTTTCACTAGCTTCATATATACCAAAGTTGGTATCAGGTGACGTTAATAGATGACGAAGCTAAACGACACATCCAAACACGATAATCATGACATGTAAGCCATGTACGGCATAACTTACCTCCGTCTCATAACTTTGTACTGATTTTAAACTGACCTATCAACCTTCCTCATTCGTGCTTCACATATCATCGATTCCCACTGTACGTGGGTTCTGCAAATTTTTTGATTATTACACATTTAGTTGGCCACGTAATCAAGTAGAGGAGGTGACATTTAACACCCCGTCAAACGGGTTTGCAAACCTCGCCAGCTATCGCTAGTGTCTATCAACTCACTACATTCCCATTGTAGGGTTTATAAAACGAATATGAATAGCACCGTCAGTGAATAATGCTGTCGGCTGGAGAGTAAAGTCCTTTGTCCTGATTTTAAAGTGACCTATCCACCTTCCTCATTCGTGCTTCGCATATCATCGATTCCCACTGTACGTGGGTTCTGCAATTTTTTTATTAATACACATTTAGAAATAGAATGGCAATATAATTATTTCTTATTCTTGCGTGCGTTAATTTACGGCAATTCGTTATGTCCGATTAACTGGCCGCTTTATCTTCTTCGTGCGTCCTGCCAAATATATTTAAACTTGGCTATTTGCAGTTGATTTCAATTTGTACCTCGAGAACTACTCGAATAATATTTGCAATTTAATAGAGTGCATAGCACATGGTTCTTTATTTTATCCGTGAATATTTTCCCGACCTGCGTTCTGTTTTTTCCGCGTTCCTGTAAAACATTTAATGCGAGTTTCCGCCTAATTCTTCTGTTTTTGCTTCTTTGTGCTGCAAAATAGCGCAATACATTGGCCTCGCTTGAACTCTTCACGACTATTTTTAGCCTCAATGAATGAAAGAGCCTTTCATTTAGGAGGACATGTGCACTCAAGCTTCGTTGTCAAAAGTAGAATGCGATAGCGCTATCGGGGCCCATTTTGTTCTTGCGTACCAAGTGTCTCCTAGTGACGAAAGCCGTGCTTCTGGTATCGTGAAACAATAAATTACTTAGAGAGAAAAAATAGTTTTTGTCTGTAAAGTCTTTTCAGTTTCTTACACCTTTTTTGTCTGTGTGAATAATAAAAGCACAGAATGGTGGTCGCTGACTCATTATCACGTGACCCGCATGGCGCTACCTTCACTTCCTCCACTTCGTCCTCGCGAAAGTGCTGCACCAACGCTCCTCAAGAAGGCGATATTGAAGGGGATTTAACGCGTGGCACTTGCCTTTTGGTATCTTCAGGCGGCTGCATGAGGGACCGCTACATTTTTAAAATGTGTTTTTGTCTTCGTTGCAGTTTCAAATAACGAATTCCGGGTGATAAGTGTGTTACCAACCTATCATTCTGCTTCTACCTTTTTCACATAGACGCACAATTAAGAGAGAGTATTGAATTGTTGGTATGGGTCATGGTGATTCAGGAAGAAGAATACGATGGCAACGG
This sequence comes from Rhipicephalus microplus, assembly GCF_043290135.1. Classification (NCBI taxonomy): domain Eukaryota; kingdom Metazoa; phylum Arthropoda; class Arachnida; order Ixodida; family Ixodidae; genus Rhipicephalus; species Rhipicephalus microplus. The sequence goes on from NW_027464588.1 coordinate 18,624,695, forward strand.
TCACAAGCACCGACTGGCGCACCAGGAAATGTGTTGTGGTACGTTTCGTTTGTTCTTAGAGCTTTTTTTTAAGCGCCTGTAAGCATATCGCGGTCATTGTTCGTTGCAGGTGAACCCTTCCACTTGGTCGCTGCTGTTATAGAAAGCTGACGAGACCGCTACGTTCTTCTGATACAGACGGCGAGGTACAAGGTAACATTTAGCGTGATCACTTCATGAGGATGTAAAACTTGACACAGCGCTCTTGAATATCGGCACCAGGAGAACCTTCCAAAGACCACCAATTACAAATATATGTCATTAGGTGCCCTCGCACTAGCATTATTTTGCTGGCTGTCAAGGAACTTATGATCTGCTTGAACAGTTGAACTGCCAGGTGTACATGTTGTGGAAAGTTTTCAGAGTTATCAAAGACAATGAACGGCAAGCAGCTCACAGCACCACAGTGTCGCTCATCTGACGTAAATTCAACGCAAGACGCATGATATTTGGAGGAGCTTCACTCTGTTGTAAGCACTATGTGGAATGACTTCTTCCCTGTCCTAGAGAGCTCCATCAAGAAAGATGTGACGCTACATGAAAAGGTGAAAGAAAGTAATGTCACGGATGAGCCAAGCATCACAGTCCCGGATAATCAGAAAAACTCAAACTTGGGAGATGCCTCCTGTGGGGTTTCCATCGTATATGAAAGTTTAGGACCATCTCCCACATATACTCTTAGCTCCAATGCAGCAGGCAGAAGTGATGCGCCTTCAGACTTGGATGGCAGTTCAGCGACTTCCGAAAGCGAACAGATGTCCAGCATTTTATTAGACCACAATGTTCTCGGCTCGCACGAAAAACACGAAAGCGAAAAGTCTGTGCTGAATTCTCCCGGAAGGTTCAAGTGGTCAACACTCGATTCAGCAACCATGTCTCAACTACCAAAGGAAAAGCAGCGACTACCACCACGATCATCCACTACTGTTCCTTCAGACCCACGTAGCAGCGCTGCAAGCTCTTTTGCCAGTCCCATCAGCACCAAAGCGCTGAATCTTTTCCATCGACCTAATGACAACATATTCCAGGAAACTTCGGGGGAGCGTGTCCTCTGTCAGACCAAAGAACCCAACACATTTCAGCACAGTGCCGATAAATTCCAGAAGTCTGCGGAATGCAGAGGCCCTGAGAGTAGCTTACCAGAGGAAACGTTTCTTCACCTTGACTCTTGCGTCTATTCGGACGCAAGTCAAGCCCCGTTAGCAGGTACTCTTGAGGGAATACGGAATGTTATGCTTTTCCTCGAATCTTTCCCTAGAACGTCAAAGTATTCTAGCAAAGACCCGATGGGAAAAGCTGGCGAAACTCATGAAACGAAGCGAGCTGTGGCAGTTGCGTCGGAGCCGGGGAAAGATATGAAGGTCACTAACACTCAAAAAGCCGACTTGCATGAACACGCTACAGATCATTCACATTGAAGTCCAAGTCAACCTCAACGTGTGGTTCCTGTCGAACATCATGCAGAGATACCAAGGCCTGGCAAAGCAGGAGCGACTGCACCGGCTCCAGCTCCAGTTGCGTATCCTCACCGAGTGCCCATAGCCGCCTCCAACCACGACGCCTCCGAAAGCGCTCCGAAGTCGGCGGGACAGCAATCTCTTGGCCAGCGTCTACTACAATGTCTAAAGTCTGCCGTAGCACCAGGACACAGGAAGCCTATAGTCGCAGTGATGACGATCTTTTTACTGGTGGTACTTGTGACTGTAACCTGGAACTTCGACTACATCCTTCCGTCGCCCACGTCCGATAGCAAAGACACTGCGGGGCCCTTCAAAGGCAGTACGAATGAGACTGAAGCTGATGAGGTCACAGTTGTTCCTCTGGGGCCTTAGGGAATATTATTCACTGATAATTCGATAATAGACATTAATGAGGAGATATGAGCGATTCAAGTGATATTTACTGAAATCTCCATCTGTATTCATTGTGCTTAATTACGCATTGCTCATGCTTAGAACCACGAAGTATAAAACTCTTATTTACGTTTACGTTTTCGAACTTTCTCGCTTTTATTCCTAAATACCATGTGTCAATATTTCCCTATTCAGTAACTGATATCGTAAGTTTCGCAATAAATTTCTTTATCGCAATGCGCTACACGTTTCTTTATGCGCTGTGCTTTATTGCCTGTTCCACTTATCATAAAAATTCTGCACCTGCCACCTTCCAAGACAATCGACGTTAGGCGAATCATGTGAATGAATGGCGAATGCGAATGAATGACGAATGTGAGATAATTGTTTTCTTCAGCGAAATGTAACGGAATGACGCTAGATATATGCACAAATCTCGCGCGAACACACGTGCATTGAACAGTCGCGTATAATTTATATAACCAGTTGTTTACTACAGCGGATGGCACTGAGCTACGCTATGACCTGAAACCTGTGGGAAGCCTGTTTAATAAAGGTGCATATGTAAGGTTTATTAATTAAGATAGCCAGAACCGCAACCACACTTAAGATTTGACCAGCAGTGCGCCTGTGTATGGTCTTTTTCCAAACGGGTGTCGAGACCTGCCGTGGTTTTGTGGAAGAGCACTTGGTCTCAATGCAGAATGCTTCAGTTAGATCCCTTCTGAACCTCCAATTTTTGTTACTCGAATTCATCGAGTGGCCTTTGTCGATTTAACCTTTTTCAAAATGTCTGACATTTACCTGGCAGTAAAGAACTCCGAAAAGCAAGAGGTTCACTTCAAATTAAATTTGTATAGTTAAGGTAGAATGGTGGACGAGATCGAATCGACGAACGTTTGAATTGGCAGCGCGAGGACGATGAATAATATGCACGAGGAGAAGGGCGCGAGACAACGATAACTAGTTGTGTGTTGCAAAAATGGAGGAAGCGATGAAGTTGGTGGTGTTGCCCACCTTGTTTTCTTTCGTGTTAAGCCTCACTTTTCTTCCCCACCCTTTTATATGCTAAACAATACTATACTGTATTGTACTATGCTTTTTTATACTATACTACACAAAACAATGCTATGGTTTACCCACTCACAGCCTTGTTTGCCTCCTGCTTCCTATGAATTTCCCTATCCTCGCTGTACTATACTATGCATGGTTAGAGTAAGCCTGAACAGACATTTTCTAGAATGTATGAAAAACTATCATTTTTATTCATTCACTACAGATTTCTTTTTAAGGTGTATAGGTCATGCATTTCCAGGGTGAGGCCAAAATAATAAAAAAATCTTTATTTCTATTTTTGGTCGATTCTACTATGTAATTACTTGCAAGTTAACTATTTACTTGTTCTAGATTGGGTATATCTTGTCTCCCCTAAGTATTTAGGTCAGGCCAAAGTCATGCAAGCATTTTCTAGAAAGTGTTGAATATTGATTGACTACTTATTTAATATTGATAGGATACTGCGCAGGTAATAATTGCTAATATATTTTGTATTTTAGGCCTTGGCTGTATATTTTCGTCATACTAACGACACTCTAAGAGGTTCTAGTATTTTATGGTTCTCAATGAATTATCGATAAGCTATTCATACCGTATCGATTGGCCTTTCCTAGGCATTTATGGCAACTGTAGAAGCTGGTTCGAACATACGCGCTTGCAGTGATGCATGCCTGTCAAAGCGACATCCAGTTTTTTTTCTTAGCGATGGATGGGCTGACGGCCAGTATTAAAATCTCGACCGTTCAACATAGGAGCCATTATATTCACGAGTCCTTCCTGTCATAATGGCAAGCGAAGCAAGGTGGGGCGTGCTTGGCGAACAAATTTTTAGCAGTGGAATTGTTTAGTACGACCGCTATTTCATGAAGAGCAAACAAACAAAAACTATCAAAAACATGTCTGTGTTTTTCTCACCCGCTTCTTCGTCATATTTATATTCGGCCTCAGAACACGTATGCAAGTTGTCTAGTGTGGGATGCAACGTTAGGATTATGACTGAGTTAGCAAGTATATGTTTAGTGAGAAAGAGAAAGCGATAGGAAGAAAGAAAACAGAGAACTTAAGGGAAGAAAAGCTGAAGAATACCGAAAAACAGACCCAAAAATGATAAAAAAGCAGCAAGGAGAGAGAGAGGAATCAAATAAAAAGATATAAAATGAAGAGAGAGAGACAGAAATGAAACAAAAAGTAAGCGAGAAATAGAGAAAGAAGTGGAATAGGAGAAGATAAAAACCGCGATAAGAAAAAAAAACAGATAGACTTGTTCATAGGCAGACGTCTGCTATTAGGCCAACATTTGATCTTTCCAGCAAGATAGAAAAACTAGCCATTAGTGGCGCAAATCAACAAATACACATGACGTTCCAATGGGACCCCGTAACGGACAGTCATTCCTCGACTCCTTTATCACATAGCAATGAAGGAATGGTCCAAAACACTCCAAGACATCCACAGCAAAAGCCAGCTTATATGGATGACTGACATCGTCATTTGGTACCAGGGAGGCCACCTGGATGAAGTAAAGGAGACCCTTTAAGCAACGCTCAATACACCAGAAGCCTACCTACAATGCACCTGACTACGACTGTCACCCATTAAATCAGAATCAATACTGTACCGGGAATCTCGCCAGCGTGTTAGTCATCCATTCCCTCACACAAGCTACCCATAGCAGCACAAGCCAAAGGTGGGCAACGAATACCGGCGTTGGCTTGACACGCACTCTCGTCGTCCTTGTCGAAGCCTTCATCAGTGGCTACGAAGACATACACATCACATACACATCACAAATACGGTAAAACAAAAACACCCTCACCCCTCCAGTGAGTCTCGCGTCGCAGGCGAGGCTTCACCGAGGCCCGCCTTTTGCGCATATGCCACGCTTTTCTAATGAAAATAAAAGGAAGAAGAAGAATAATGTGTGCTTTAACACAAAAAAAAACGTTAACAAAGTTTAGCGCGTGAGAGACGTTTCTTGCAAGAGAAAGAGAAAGATGAGTCCCCTTGTGGAAACGCCGGCTCGAGCACGCAACCCCAGTGAACGGCTTTTTCAAAACTTTCATAATCAGTCACATCAAACGAACCAAAAACGTGTCACTCTGGGTAAAAATATAATCTGCAGCAGAAATATTCTGAGCATGTATAGCACAGTGAGACAAGTACACAACTTGTAGATATAGTTTTAGATACCAGTTTTTTCCTAGCCTGTTTAGCTTGTTAACATAATCAATGTTACCATTTTCATAATTATGTTAAAAGAACAAGTAACATTGTCTTCTCCTCTACTCTCTCACTTTCTCTTCCTATATATATTGACACTAGCCACTCATTACTTGTGTTGATCGTCGTCTTTTCTGCCCACCAAATCTTTCGACACATACTAGTAACGATGACATAGCCACGTAACCTCCAGAAACCCACTACATGCTCGTGTCAATATATATATATATATATATATATATCAAAAGAGAGAGAGCATCGAACGCGTCATTGGAAGGTCGCAGGTTCAGATCCTGCCCACCACAAGGTATCTTTTCACCAACTTTTCTTTCTTCACATTTTCCACTACAATTGGCCTAATTACTTCCCCTATACTTTCTTTGGCCTTGTTGTCTGTTAGATCTCAATAAATATTGTGTCTAAACAAAGCGAGCCCTTGAGTATACACCTCTTTCCTATATATATATATATATATATATATATATATATATATATATATATATATATATATATATATACATATATATATATATATATATATATATATATATATATGGCACAACGGGAGCGTTGTCAACGAGGATAAATATATTTATTTCCCAAGTTTCGGGGGGGGGGGGGGGTCCTCCCTTCATCAGGGGATGAGTTATACTAACATGAACTTCCAAACTTCGTTGCTGCCGCGTCCCTCTCGCCTTGAAAAATGCTTGCGAGAGTGAGAGAGAACTAAAAAAAGAAAGAAAGAAAGAAGAAAGAGAAGAAAAAAAGACAAAAAGAAAGAAAGAAAAAAATGAAAGTAAAAAAAAAGGAAGAACCACTGTCAACACTGAGAACGAAACCAAATGTACGTGTACGTCCACATCCGGTTCTTGTCCCGTGCTAGTCAGTTTTCGACGCATGTCGGGCCACCCAAGATTGTCGCCGCGGTGGCGGGAGGAGTCCATGATGGCGTGCGTAAGGAAAGGGTTTCCCCTTAATGGGTCGGTCAGCTCTTTACCTTTCATGTTCGTCCGTTTCCCTTCAATGGTCATCAAGTGGTTGGCGAACATAAACACTATGTATGTGCATGTGAAAAAAGGAAGAAAAAAAACAAGAAAGGACAAAGCACACGTACGAGTCAGTCAGAAAAAACAAGCATGGTCTCCAGCTATCAATCTTTGTCACCAATTTCCTCTTGGCTTACTTCTCAGAGGCAGGAGAGTCTTCCGCGGTCCTCGTTGATGCCGGCTACTAATGTTCGAAATTTGAAAATAAAATATGCCTCACGCTGTTCGCACTCGCGCCTGTTTGAGAAACCGGACTGCAAAAGAGCTACGCTGATATTTTCAAAACTGTGGTTTGGCAGGCGCAGATGTCTAGATAAAGGTAGCTTCGGCAGTGAAGTGGCGTCAGAGCTCCCGTTGTGCCATATCACATACCTTCACGAAGACTAACCGGCCCATCGAATTATTACTCCCACTGACCTGAACCATGGCTGCCAGTACATCATCAACGGAGCGTTTGTCGCGGAGATATCCAAATTACCCTACGAAGTGTGCCGTCATCGGGGACTCAATCATGCGGTACGTTCACACGCACTTCAGCCCGAACGACTCAACGACGCCGTGCTTCATCTCTTCGGTTATTCCGGCGCGGTTCTTCGGTTATTCCATCGCTTCATCTCTTTTCGGATATTCCGGCGCTACTTGAGTACCTACCTTACAGGGTGGACACGTTGTTTCTGCATGTGGGCACCACGGACATCCTGAAGACTAGGTCTTCAAGATCACTGGAATCGTTGAGGGAGGCATTGAAACGAATGAGGCAGATGCACCCGAACATCAAGACACTGCATCTTAGTCTGCCACTACTTCGCGCACCCAATCGCCGACGGCGGGACTCAAACTGGCGATCAATGAATCGGTTTGATATGGAGGTACAACGATTCAGCAGAGAGGCCCGCCGTCTCTGCCACTACGGGTTGTTGGCAGCAGGCGTCTATTACGTCGAACATGGTTTCTCAACACTCCCGCTGCGCCGCTTCCTGGCTGCTGACGGCTTATATGCAAGCTTCGAGGGAGTCGCGCTGCTGATACAGCACACGAGGGTGCAGCTGCGATGAACGTCGGCGGCATGGAGATCGGCGGCAATCGCTTGCATGGACAACTCCAGTGCCAAGCCCCCTCAACAACAAGGAGTCGAGCGACACACAGAGCCATCCAGGGCCCCAGCAGTGACGATGTCGCCACTACCACCAGCAAGGCCAGCGAGCCAGCGAGTCCCACCAGTGAGTCAGAGATCGGCGGCAACTGCTTGCACGGCAAACTCCAGTGCCAAACCCACTCATCAACAGGGAGCCGAGGGACACAAAGAGCCATCCAGGGTCCCAGGAGTGACGACGTCGCCACTCCCACCAGCGAGGCCTTACAACACCAGGCGGACGAATGCAGCGAAGACCAAGGCGGCGGCTTCCAAATGACACGGGGAAACAAAAGGTACGGGCAGTCTTAAACACGCATGGTCCCATTTATTTCTATCGATTAGGAAAATCATTGAAGAACGGGTGCAATCCGAAAAACACGAGGAACAACTAACCAAATATCTATCTCACGAAATTGCACCTAAGGGCCTCCGCCTAGCCTGCAACCCCTCAATGTCTACACTAAGTGAAGCAGAAAGGGGGAAGTAGGAAAAATATTTCTAGAAGCGTCCTTGCAACTGACTCGGATCATTGCGGAACATAGTGAGCGTAAGGCCACCGAATACAGTGTCACGTAGGCCACGCAGAAATTGGTATCTAATCTCGGAGAGCATGAGGCAAGAGAACTGGAAAGATATGAACTAAAAAACAGGGGCGAAATTTCAGTAGTAAAAGATAGAAAATTCAATCGGGACTACAGAAGCTCCACTTTCTCTGCAACAGGAAAATAGGAATGAGGCCGTACAAGAACGCCAGGGACCACCCGTACCACAACCTAACTTTGAGGAGAAAAATGGGAACTCGAAACTACAGTGCAATCCTAATCAAAACACCCTTACTCTCAAATATGAGGCTGACACTCCCGTGCCACGTGATAGCCAAGAGCAGCCAAAAACTTATGAGGAAAGTGTCCTCAATCTGTCCAACACAACGCTCACACCCGCTCAGCTTCAACTTTTGTCGAGAGGCTTAACCTTTTTTCCATCATCCGGTAGATTCAATGAATTTGAACTGTACCAAGACTTCGATAACTTTGCGCGTAATCTCCGCCTCCGTGAATACTTTCATGATCGCAAGGACTGTGCGGACAAGAATAGATTGATTGGTGGTGACGAATCTTGGTGTCCAGGTGAGCAGAGGGACAAACACCTCGATATGTATATAACAGCAGTTCAAAAAGATATCATCAGAGCGCATGAAAAAAATCGGCCATCTCGAAACAACATATCACAGTCAGAACGAAGGCCACTCGATGAACTACGAAAAAACACTGAAATTACCATCAAATCGGCTGATAAAGGGGGCTGCATAGTAATTCTAAACACGTCGGACTACTTAAAGGAAGCGGAACGACAACTATCAGACACAAAATTCTACAAAGAACATCCAACGAACCCGACTCCCGAATTTGAAAAGGAGATAAAAGTTACCTAAATAATCTACACCGGGACGAGAAAATTACCGGCAAAATGTTAAAAGCAATGTTACCGGCCCATTCTGTTCCCGGTCGATTCTATTCGCTCCCCAAAATAGACAAGGCAGGCAATCCGGGACGCCCGATAGTATCCAGTAACAACACATTAACAGAAAATATATCAGAAATCATCAATTCCTTAATAAAAAGCATCCCATCAAATTTTCCCTATAACCTAAAGGACACAAAGCTCATCATCTGCGAAACTTCAAGTCTCGACATCCCGGGCAGTAGTTTTCTGGTGACCATGGACGTCTGCTCACTGTACACCAACATACCCCACCATGACGGAATAGCGGCTATGGTTTCTAAATATGTAAAATCTTACTCATCAACGAGTGTAAGTGGCGAGGTAGTGTTTACACTTCTTAAACTTGTACTAAATTATAACCACTTTGAGTTTAATGGCAAGCATTTCCTTCAGGTCAGTGGCACTGCAATGGGCACGAAAATGGCCCCAAAATTCGCGAGCACCTTTATGGCTTCACTTGAAATCTTATTCATTGAGCGACGCACCTTGAAACCTTTCTACTACAGAAGATACTTAGACGATATTTTTATGATATGCAACCACGTTGAGGGAAGTCTTTTCCGCTTCATAGATGATTTTAACAAGTGCCACCCGTCAATTAAATTCACGCACAAAATTTTCAAAACTAGCATTAACTTCTTGGACGTCACTCTAACGGTCAAAAATGACCGCTTGTCAACGAACCTTTACAAAAAGCCTACAGACCGTCAAATGTACCTACATTTCAACAGCAGCAACCCAAAGCATTGCAAAATGGGTATTCCATATTCTCAGGCCTACTGGTACCGAAGATTATGCACCGATATGCGGGAATTTGACAGCCATGCAGAACACCTAAAGCATTCCTTATTGAAACAAAATTATCCGGAAGACATTATTGACGATGCCATACTACGTGCTCGCAACGTGAACAGGAATGATAAAATTAAGAGACCAAACAGAATATCTAAAACGACTTCCCATACGAACCTTGTACTAACTTACTCATCATCAGCGCCACGAATCAACAACATACTTTGCCGCCATTTCAACATAATCAGGCAAAGCAAACGACTAACTTCTATTTTCGCGAAGCCACCTCACGTGGTCTACCGCAGGGATAAACATCTGAAGGACATTCTCGTCAGAGCAAAAACAAACACCCCCGAAATTCAATCAGGGTGCCATCCCTGCGGAAAAGCTCGATGCAAGGTATGCCCACAGATGGTCACAATACGTGAATCCAAAGCGAACTACTCGGATTTCAAACTCTGCGTAACTGAAAGCCTTAATTGTGACTCCAGTAACGTAATATACATGCTGCATCGCAACATCTGCGGACAGGAATATATCAACCAAAAAGACTCGCCAATTTGCCTACGGTTCAATATTCACCGGTACCACGCCACTTCACGGCCGAAGCTACCTTTTTCTAGACAGCTGCGCCTGCCAAACCACAGTTTTGAAAATATCAGCGTAATTCTTCTGCAGTCCGGTTTCTCAAACAGGCGCGAGCGCGAACAGCGGGAGGCATATTTTATTTTCAAATTTCGAACATTAGTAGCCGGCATCAACGAGGACCGCGTAGGACTCTCTTGCCTCCAAAAAGTAAGCCAGGAGGAAATTGGTGACAAAGATTGATACCTGGAGACCATGCTTGTTTTTCTGGCTGACTCGTACGTGTACACTGTCCTTTCTTGGTTTTTTTCTTCCTTTTTTCACATGCACATACAAAGTGTTTATGTTCGCCTACCACTTGATGACCATTGAAGGGAAACAGATGAGAATGAAAGGTAAAGAGCCGACCGACCCATTAAGGGGAAAGCCTTTCCTTACGCACGCCGTCACGGACCCCTCCCGCCACCGCGGCGACAATCTTCGGTGGCCCGACACGCGTCGAAAACTGACCAACACGGGAAAAGAACCGGATGTGGACGTACACGGACGTTTGGTTTCGTTCTCAGTGTTGACAGTGGTTCTTCCTCTTTCTTGCTTTCATTTTTTTTCTTTTTTTTCTTTTTACCTTTTTTTCTTTTCGTCTTTTTTCTTCTCTTTCTTCTTCGTTTCTTTCTTTTTTTAGTTCTTTCTCGCTCTCGCAAGCATATTTCAAGGCGTGAGGGACGCGGCGGCAACAAAGTTTGGAAGTTCATGTTAGTATACTCATCCCCTGATTAAGGAAGGACCCCTCCCGAAACTGTTGGGAAATAAATATATTTATCCTTGTTAACAACGCTCCCGTTGTGCCATATCCCTTACCTTCACGAAGACTAACTGGCCCATTGAATTATTACTCCCACTGACCTGAACCATGGCTGCCAGTACATCATCAACGGAGCGTTTGTCGCGGAGATATTCAAATTACCCTACGAAGTGTGCCGTCATCGGGGACTCAATCATGCGATACGTCCACACGCACTTCAGCCCGAACGGCTCAACGACGCCGTGCTTCATCTCTTATGGTGGTGCTGTTTTCGGATATTCCGGCGCTACTTGAGTACCTACCTTACCGGGTGGACACGTTGTTTCTGCATGTGGGCACCACGGACATCCTGAAGACTAGCTCTTCAAGATCACTGGATTCGTTGAGGGAGGCATTGAAACGAATGAGGCAGATGCGCCTGAACATCAAGACACTGCATCTTAGTCTGCCACTACCTCGCGCACCCAGTCGCCGAAGGCGGGACTCGAACTGGCGATCAATGAATCGGTTTAATATGGATGTAGCGAGAGATGAAGACGGGATTGGCGGCCAACGTGGTCATGTCGTTCTCTCGCCACTTTATTCCCCCCCTCAAACGGAACCGCGGTGGCTGTCCACGTCCGACACACCAGGTGCGCTAGCTTGTTCTAATCATCGCGCAGCTCGAGCAAGCATCAGCTGCGCGAGAGGCGCGGCGCGGTGATTGAGAAATGATGATGGTGATGATGGCACTACAACACAAACCCAAAAGTTGGCGAGATGAGGAAGTTAAGAGAGCCATAGCAAAACGTCAGGAAGCCTCTAGGGAACACGGACATGCTAAGCAGCGGGGTGAACCGACAGATGATGTTGAAAGAAAGTGGGAAACCTTTCTAAACTCTAAAAGGGATGCATCCCTTCTGATCAATGAAAAGATTAGAAGAAAGGGAGCTCAGTGGCTGGCAAGAGTACATAAAAAAGATAGAAAAGCAGCTTCGAAAGTTTGGAACCAACTAAACTCCCTAATAAATGAGACGAGCCTATAGCAGAGTTTTATAACTACAGCCCAAGGTGCTAGGCTAGAAGGGGACGAAACTATTGAATATATTAGAACAAGGGTGACAAAAAAATTTCAACAAAGAAGTACTTTATGCACCACAATAGTCAAGGACGAAGCACGTGGTGCAACGGCTCCATTTTCACAACGAGAGTGGGAAAGGGCTGAGAAAAAGGTTCCTAGTAGTACATCAACAGGCCCAGATGGCATTCCAATTAAGCTGACAAAGACATTAGGTCCGAAGTCTAAGCAGGCTTTGAGAGAGGCAGTGAGCTAAATCAAAATCGATGGTGAAGTTCCCGATGAATGGAAACTTAGCAGGATGAGCATGATCTATAAAAGAAAGGGGGACAAAGTTGACATAAACAACTGCCGTCCTATAACAGTGACATCAGTGGTCTACAGGCGGGCGATGCAGATTATAAGCGAAAGACTGCAGGCATGGATAGAGGATGAGGGCGTGCTGGGAGAACTGCAGAATGCGTTTCGGAAACACAGGAGGTAGGAAGACAATCTGTTATCACTGACGCAGTGCATCAAAATAGCAGAAAAGGAACACATGCCCCTGTGGCTAGCATTTTTGGATATCAAGGGAGCGTACGATAGCGTTGGTCAAGAGGAATTATGGAAAATACTGGATACACTAGGCATGGAACATGTAGTCACTAATCTTTTAAAGGATATCTATAAAGGTAACAAGGTAGTACTAAAGTGGGAAAAACAGCTATCTAGGCCTGCAGAGATAAAACGGGGGCTTAGGCGGGGGTGTCCCCTGTCACTCTTATTATTCATGATGTACCTACAAGAATTAGAGGCCAAATTAGACGGAAATGGACTGGGCTTCAACCTCTTTTTAGTCAAACAAGGAAAATCCATTGATCAGGCACTACCAGCATTAATGTACGCAGATAATATAGTGCTAATGGCCAACCACAAGAAAGATTTGCAGAGATTGATGGACATCTGCGGTAATGAGGGAGATAGGTTATATTTTAGATTCAGTAAGAAAAATTCAGCAGTCACGATTTTCAATGACAACAAAGATAGCTTAAAATACAGGAGGTCACGCTAGAGATAACAGATAAATACAAATATCTGGGCGTATGGATAAGCAATGGGACTGAGTACCTGAAGGAACACGAAATATACGTGACGACTAAAGGTAACAAGAATGCAGCAGTGATGAAAAATAGGGCACTGTGGAATTACAATAGGTATGATGTTGTGAGAGGAATATGGAAAGGGGTCATGGTTCCTGGGCTGACGTTCGGCAATGCGGTCTTGTGCATGAGATCAGAAGTTCAAGCAAGATTAGAAATTAAGCAACGTGGAATAGGTAGGCTTGCTTTAGCAGCTCACGGGAATACACCAAATCAGGGAGTACAAGGTGATATGGGATGGACATCATTTGAGGGCAGGGAAGCTAGCAGCAAGATAACATTTGAGAAGCGATTGAGATAAATGGGGGAGGAGCGTTGGGCTAGGAAGGTTTTCAGCTACTTGTACATGAAGAATGTCGATACAAAATGGAGGACGCTAACCAGGAAATTGACTGGTTAATACTTAGAAAACAGTAGGTGGCCAAACCAAAAAGAACTATCGGTTAAGAAGAAAGTGAAGGAAATGGAGACTGACATGAGGAGAATGGGCATGATTGAGAAGTCCGCACTGGAGATCCATCAAACTTTTAAGCAGGAAATTGCCAAGGAAAGGATGTATCATAATACTCGGGGTAGTTCTCTATTAATTGTTTGAAGCCAGGACGGGAGTACTGTGAACCAAGACATATCGGGCCAAATACGAAGGGGTAGACACAGTATGCAGTGCGTGTAGAGAGGAAGAAGAAACTGCCGAACACTTCATAATGTTCTGTTAAGTGCTTCACCCTATAGTTCAAGATGATGGCGCAAAGTTTTTCAAAGCAATGGGGTTTAGGACCGGGAGGGCAAAATAGACTTTAAGCGGGTAGACTTAACTAGAAGGAGGTTATCTGATTGGTGGCTAAAGTCAAGGCACGAGTGAAAATTAAACCCTTCATTGCAAAGTACGAATCCTCCAACTCACTTTTTAAAGGGAAAAAAATAAATCTAGTTTTTGGTTCATTAAGTATTACGGCTTGGTGGCGCTAGCCACCGCCCGATCTAAAGGGTACAGCCATATCCATCCATCCATCCATCCATGTGAATACTTGACTGGTAAATTGACCGGTAAATACTTGAAAAACAGCAGGGGGCGAAACCAAAAAGAAATGACGGTTAAGGAGAAGGTGAAGGAAGCTGAGACCGATATGTGGAGAATTGGCATGACTAAGAAGTCCGCACTAGAGATCTATCGAACTTTTAAGCAGGCAATTACCGAGGAAATGATCTGTGATAATACTCGGGGTAGTTCTCTACTGTTTGAGGCCAGGACGGGAGTATTGCAAACCAAGACATATCGCGCCAAATACGAAGGGGTAGACACGGTATGCAGTGCATGTGGAGAGGAAGAAGAAACTGCCGAACACTTGATAATGTTCTGTAAAGGGCTTCACCCTGTAGTTCAGGTTGATGGCGCAGAGTTTTTCAAAGCACTGGGGTTTAGGGAAAGTGAGGGCAAAATAGACTTTAAGAGGGTAGAACTAACTAGAAGGAGGTTATCTGATTGGTGGCTTAAGTCAAGGCATGAGTGCAAATTAAACCCTTCGCTGCAAAGTACGAATCCTCAACCTCGCTTTTAAGGAAAAAAAATAAATCTAGTTTTTGTTTCATTAAGTATTACGGCTTGATGGTGCTAGCCACCACCTGATCTAACGGGTACAGCCAAATCCATCCATCCATCCATCCATCCATCCATCCATCCATATAGCGAGCATTCAGGTGCGCGCGTCTCCGTGTTTTAGGGTGGGACAACTCCGACCATGGTTGCTTACAACTGGCTAAAACGGCCCCCATACTTGACGGGCCGCCATGTTGGTTCTGAGTGGTCGCTCATTTACATTGACGGCAGCGTCGGTTTCAACGAGAAGAGTTTTTTTTTGTATAGCAAGTGCTGAAGGCTGAAGGGTTGTTTTCTGAAGTTAGCCATGGTTTGGTAGAACAGGAAAGACATGTTCGTGACTCAAGTATGTATAAAATACTGTTAAAACAGTTCGTTTCTCCCACTTGGTTGACCCACCACATTGGCGGAGTGAGGTTATTTAGGGAGCCTATATTGTCGAGGGGGAGAACGTCGATGTCACTATGAATGGACTTCAATGTCTGCGCGCCATTCATAAAAAATATTCACCTTAACACTACAAACACCTCAAAGGCCTCTTAGTTCAAGGCTCGAAACCGTGCTGTTTATATGATGGAACTCGTAACGACAGGGAAGGCAGATAAAACAACAGGGTAGCTCGCGATGTTCACTGTAAACCGAATAGCTCAGCTAGCCTGTTTCTCATACCCTAAACATTGCGTTTCTTCGTAATAAAATTTCCTACAGCAAGTTTAGTTCCTGCGAACGAATCTGTACAAAGACTGCTTAAAAACCTTACAAGCTGTAAGCATTGCGCGAAAAAGTGGGGCATTCAATCACGTTACACCGCCCTCCCCCTATGCCCACAAGCCTGTATGTATATTAGGCTAGAAGAAAAGCAAAGGGGAGCAACGAGGAACAAATAAAGTTTTTTCCAGCTCAGATTTTATTGCAAACAGCATCCAAACAGCATCTGGCCTAGTGTCTTCAAACCATCCTGCCTCCTTTGCGGGAAGCTTGTGTCCTCGCAGTGGGCCTAGAGTAAAGCAATAAGACAAAAAATCATACAGGGCTCCGACCACATATACGGAGTCCATACACATTTTCTCTACAAGCACTAAATAAAAGCGGAGTTTACGATATCAAATCATCTGTGTGTCTGGTTATGAAACAAAAGGACGACACAAATAACGATGCAGCACATAGGGCATATTTGAGTTATGGGCTGACAACCGACTTGCTTAGTGCACATATACTGCTCCGTTCAGGACTGACAGATAGACAGAAGGATGGACGGACACGAACAGTAAATCTGTTGCATTCTATGTCAATAAAGGGAAGTCCTGTTTGCAATTATTGAGCGAGTTTTAGTGTGGTTGCGCGTGTCATTGAAGCGAAGAACGAATACCCCATGGCAAGCCACGAAAACACAAAAAGTTAGTTGCGTTGCAACTGTGCAAGACAAGCGCCTCCAGGGAACGCGTTCATCGGCTCGTCTTTCTTCCTCTCCAAATGCCCTTCCTCAGCAACCGAGGTAAAATTGAAGAAATGCGAACATCTGCCTGAAAAGGAAGAAGCAAACGGGAGCGTTTGTAGGTGGTTTATGGGCCTGGCGTTTTCCGCGACAAATGCAGCGACGGCTTCGGAAACCGACAAAGTGCAGGTAGTGAATGTATGCGACCACACATTCGAGTAGTCATATCACTCGATTGAGGAACTGCGCTTCGACTACAAGGATAAACAAGCATACTCAACCATCTTCCGCTCGCACAGCGTAGCCGAACGAAGCCTAATTTATTATTATAGTGTGCACGTTGTCGTGCTTACTTTGCTCAAACTGCTTTTCGTTACATGGCTAAGTCAGCCATTTCACGAAATGTGCGGCGATATACTCAACCCACTCGCAATACAACGCATACTCATCTCACAAACACGGCGAGAAGTAGTCGCCTCCAAGCAGTCTCACTTCACTTGTGTAGCCCAGCGTTTCCGTTGGGTAGAGCAAGTCGGAAAGCGGGAAGGTCTCCAGATGGTTTTGCATTGTGGCACGCAGCTCCCTGGCATATAGACTTCAAAGTTCTTTTATGTGTGGTTAGCACTAGAATGGTGGCGTAGCGGAAGCTACGTCTATGGGGTAATCAAACGCAGCTCATACCGCACCTTGCACACCCGCGCCAACATGCAGCTCGCGCAGTGTGACGGAGCAGCAACGCCTGGCCGCAAGAACCAACATGGCGCCTGTTGCCATGGAAACCGGGACTGGCAACATTGTGTTTTAGGGGGTGGCGGCAAGTGGTGGGTCAAAGGCTGACACCACCCTAAAACACGGAGACGCGGGCACATGAAGGCTCCCTAGAAGTATACACAAACTGCAGTTCAGTGGGGATATTCTTGGTGCCGCTGTATCGCTACTCTCCGTAAAGCCCCTTGATCTTGGAATCAAGGGGTTTCAACTCTACGATTGCCTTATAGGTGGAATGTGCCTAGGTGCGCGGGAAAGGAGGGCCTCCCTCAGTCTCCTGGATCGTCGCCGTACGTGTCGCATCGTTGGTGGGGTGTAGACGAAGCAGAGCGGAGGGCACGGAGGGCCGTTGCTCTCGTGCTTGTCACCAGACAGACAGACAGACAGACAGACAGACAGACAGACAGACAGACAGACAGACAGACAGACAGACAGACAGACAGACAGACAGACAGACAGACAGACAGACAGAAAGACAGACAGACAGAAAGACAGACAGACAGACAGACAGACAGACAGACAGACGAAAAACAGACACACAAGCAGATTCACGAACGCACAGATGGATGGACGCTTCACCCCACTCGTCATTATTCACTCCGTGGATATGCTGGGATTTTGTTGGCTTTCGACATATTTAGCTGACGCTTTTTACCATATTACAGTGTAAAACAGGGCAATGAATGCATTCAGAAAAGATATTCTGGGTGTATTCGGGACAGTACTTCATAAAAGTCGGTTGCCCTTACCGAAATAGATCCACATAACGTAAAAGTGCACGCAGATACATCAGTTTCACTGCGTTCGCTTATCGACAGGTCCGCCACAGCACTGGCACGTGCAATAAGGCTGTATTAAAAAAAGATGTTTTCAACTGTTTCTGCACGCAGTTCAATCCACTAATGGTCACGTCTTCTTGATGCACTGTCTGGGAGAGCTGTCTCACCAGCACCATAGAGTTTTCAGCGGGATGGCTCAGTGCTCTCCCATAGTTGAGTACGAAGTACTCGGAATCGTTAAACATTTATTCTAAACAGCAGTCGGTTAACAGCCCCACCTTAGGAAAAAGGGCTTTGTCCACAGTGGTGGGCTCTTCGACCGCGGCGCCCCGCCATGGTGGTCTAGCAGCTAAGGTACTTGGCTGCTGACCCGCAGATCGCGGTATCGAATCCCGGATGGAGGCGATGGAGGCGGAAATGTAGGCCCGTGTGCTCAGATTTGGTACACAACCCAGCAGACCATCTCACAAATCAGCGTCCAGATTTAAGCGTTGTACAGACGGGCATCGACATTTTATTCGAATCCTCTGACGCCAATTATCCTTCAGAATTGTCAAATATATGAGATATAGAAAAGTTCTAGCCTTTCTTTCCAAGACTTGGTGTTCAGTCCTACTCACCCCCCTCTGCTACCACTCTGACCTTCTTGGGTGTCCTGTCCCTTGTGAGGATTTATTTGCTAGACTGTGGTCCATTAGCTAAGCCGAGTTCGAGATCCCAACTGTGCACGCTTATAACACAGCAAGAAAATGGCTGTGGCTTGAACTCGTTATGTTTGGGTGTGCGTAGCGAGAAGTACGGTAAATCATATTGTTTAGCCTGGTTCTCTTAATGGTTGCGCTTCTCGAGGCATACGGCTCGTTCTGACTCCACTTCCTCAGTTCACTGCCTCCTCTTGATTTTGTTCCGATGGTGAAGCCTGGCTTCTTTTAGTCTTTCCGACTCACTTATCATATCTGCTGATGAATCCCACCAAGTCATCTCTTCTGTATATATACGACTGTCACAAGTCCCGTTAATTAGAGATGCGATCGCCGGGCTAATTCCAGGAGTCGGAGTGCCGGGCCCCCGAACTGCACTACGAAAGCAGGGACAATTTAAAAGTGGTCCTATTTGGCGCGCCAGCACACGCCGGCTGTGGCCCAAAGAACGAGTCACAGCCGAGAGTTCATAAACAAAACAAAATTATATTCTCGAATATGGCAGATCAAACGATAAACAATTATGTACACTCAACAATAGTTGCATACGATATGTCAATAATCAAACAACGTACTACACAGTACGATCAGATACACTCGAAACAACGGACTGAAACAACAATACGCGCTACAAGGCAATCATATGCATCGAACAACCAAGACACCTAAAGACTAGAGAGTTCGAGAACTTATTCAGTCCAAAATCTTTGTAACAATGTCTGAATGAGCCTCAAAACTTTCTCCGACCGTGTTGTGCAGACCGAGTTGCTCGAGTTTCTCGTTGCTGGTGCTATTAGGCAAGCCGAGTGCCGTTTTCAGTCTCTCACGGACCATGGAGTCGACCTTTTTGATTTCAGCCTTCGTAAATTTCAGAAACGGGAAAGCGTATGCTACGTGACTTACGAGAAAGGCGTCATACGCCTTCATGATGTTGTGTTCTAGGAGGCCTGCCCTGTTGTTGGCGATTCTAGCAACGCCTCTTGCAAAACTGTTCATGCTTTTTTTTCAAGGTGCTTGAGTGCTTCCGTGTTGTGGCCATCCTTGGCGCTTAACGATGGCCCTAGAACCTTAACGGTATATACTTGCGGTATCGTTTCGTTGTTCTCAGCTTTGAGAACTACCTACTACTCCTCTTTTTTGCGAATTTGGTTGATGGTGAAAGAGGGTTAGTGTGGAATTGGTGGAGGAGGGTGCGAGTCCAGTTAGCCTAAGAAATTTTTCGGTTGTAGTCAGTGCTTGTTGAAGGATTCTTTCCAAGGCACCATATGAGTAGCCACGTGGGACCCATATGGTAATATCATCCGCGTATGTGGCATGGTGCACGGATGGGATTTCAGAGAGCTTCTCCGACAACCTGTGCATCGCCAAATTAAAGATCAGTGACGAGGGCACTGACCCTTGTGGGGTGCCGATATTTCCGAGTCGTTCGGGTTCGCCGCATTGCTCTCCTGTGCGTATGGTGGCGGTTCTGTTCGCCAGAAAGGCTTTGATGTAGTTGTACAATGTTTCACCGAAGTTCATGTGTGATATTTCTCCTAGTATGTGTTCATGTTTTACGGTGTCAAAGCACTTGGCCAGGTCCAGGGGTAATATGGCTTTGAGCGTGTGAAGGAGCCCGTAAGGTATGTGCTCTCTTAACATCAACATGGAGTCCTGTGTGAACAGTGCCCTGCGGAAGCAATAATGTTTTATCGGAAGAGCCCATTGCTCTCAATGTGGTCAGTTATACAATTGAGTATTGCATGCTCAGCTACTTTTCCAACGAAAGATGTGAGTTATATGGGCCTTAATTTATCGAAGCTCAGCGGTTTTCCAGGTTTCGGGATGAGCGAAACCTTGGCGCTACGCCATTCTTGTAGTACGGTACCTGTTTCCCATGCCTCATTCATTTTCTTAGTATAATGTAAATGCAAGGTCAAAAGCGGTATCAACGTCGGTACAGAAGCAGCAAGAGCTAGCCGGATGTACAGGCAGCGTCGCAGCAGCAACCAGGCAGTCCTAGCTTGTGCCTCGCACCCACGTGTCGATGTCGCTGCAGTAGTCCCCGAAAGCGCTGGCCTGTGGATGGCGTAACGGGTTCGACGATGTAGTTAACTGGTGAAGTCTGCGAGACAATGCGGTAGGGTCCCTGGTATTTTGAAAAAAACTTCGAGGAAAGCCCTGTAGGCACAGCGGGAACCCAAAGCCACACAAGAGTGTCCGGAACAAAGTTAGGGTACGGGTGGTTATCGTCACGCCGAGATTTTTCTCTCCATTGGTCGATGGTTGTGAACGACTGGGCGAGCTTACGGCATTCCTCGGCGCGGCGGGCAGCTTCAGAGATGGGCGTAGACTCGGAGGAATCGAGTGGTAGGGCAGAATGGTATCTAGTGTGGTGGAAGAGTCTCGGCCATATAACAGGAAAAATGGTGAAAAGCCCGTAGTCGCCTGTGGAGCAGTATTGTAGGCGTATGTCACAAAAGGCAGAATGAGGTCGCAGTCGGAGTGGTCTGAGGCAACATACTTTGATATCATATCCCCTAGGGTACGGTTGAATCTTTCCGTCAATCCATTCGTCTGCGGATGGTAGGCGGTGGTAGTCCGGTGAATAATACGGCATTCGGCAAGGAGTGCGTTGACGACTTCAGAGAGGAACACACGTCCTCTGTCGCTGAGAAGTTCGCGAGGTGCGCCGTGACGGAGAATGAAGTGCTGCAAGAGAAAAGAAGATACGTCGCGTGCTGTGGCAGCAGGCAAGGCGGCTGTTTCTGCGTATCGCGTCAGATAGTCGACAGCGACAACAATCCAACGGTTTCCGGAAGCCGTGAATGGAAGAGGCCCGTACAGATCGATCCCAATGCGGTCAAAAGGCCTGGCTGGGCAAGGAATTGGCTGGATCGGACTAGAGGTATGATGAGGCAGAGCTTTCCGTCGTTGGCACTGCGGGCATGACTGAATGTACTTGCGCAAAAAGGTGTACATGCCTCGCCAATAAAACCGGGAGGAAATCCGAGCGTATGTTTTGAAGATGCCCGCATGTGCGCACTGAGGGTCAGCGTGGAAAGCTGAACATATTGAAGCACGAAGATGGCGAGGTATGACAAGTAGCCACTTTCGGCCCTCAGACTTGTAATTCCTGCGATAAAGGAGGCTATCGCGGACCTCAAAGTGAGCCGCTTGACGGCGCAACGTTTGAGAAGATGGAGAAGTCGACGGATCTGAAAGCAATCGCAGAACAGAGCTGATCCAGTCATCCTTGAGTTGCTCAGACGCCATGTCACAGTTATCTGGGAACGCAACCATTTTGTCCACAGCAGATAAACATGCAGAGCTTTCAGCGGACATAGGTGAGCGTGATAAAGCGTCGGCATCAGTGTGACGTCGGCCAGACCTGTAGAGAACACGCATGTCGAACTCTTGCAACCGCAAAGCCCAGCGAGCTAAACGGCCGGAGGGGTCCTTCAACGTGGATAACCAACAAAGCGCATGGTGATCGGTGACTACGTCGAAAAGGCGACCATATAGGTACGGTCTAAATTTACCTAGAGCCCATATAATTGCCAGACACTCCTTCTCTGTCACAGAATAGTCCTTCTCCACTTTGGTGAGGGTACGGCTTGCGTATGCGACTACGTAATCCCGATTTACGCTGCGCGAGCACGGCGCCGGGTCCAACACCGCTAGCATCGGTGTGTACCTCCGTCAGAGCAGTCGGGTCGAAATGACGCAAGATTGGTGGCGAGGTTAACAGACGGCGCAACTTTTTGAAAGCATCGTCACAGGCGGGTGACCAAGCGTAACTTTTCGAGTCACTGCGTAGAAGTTCGGTCAAGGGGGCGGTGATCATAGCAAAATTCCGAATAAAGCGGCGGAAACACGAGCAGAGGCCAAGAAAGCTACGCAGATTCTTCAGAGGCGCAGGTTTAGGGAACTCTGCAACTGCCCGAAGCTTGGCTGTGTCAGGAAGACTACCCTTCTTTAGATACAACATGACCGAGGATGGTGAGCTGACTTGCGCCGAAGCGGCATTTCTTAAGGTTGAGCTGAAGGCCGGTGTCAGTTAGGCACTGCAGCACTTCATCTAGCCTGCGGAGATGCGTTGGAAAATCCGGTGAAAATATAATCACGTCATCCAAGTAGCACAGGCATGTTTTCCACTTCAGGCCACGCAAAAGATTGTCCATCATCCGCTCGAATGTTGCGGGTGCGTTGCAAAGACTAAAAGGCATGACACAGAATTCGTAAAGGCCATCAGGTGTGACAAAGGCCGTCTTAGGCTGATCTTCAGGTGCCAGAGGGACTTGCCAGTAGCCACTCCGTAAGTCAATAGAAGAAAAGAACTCTGCACCTTGAAGGCAGTCAAGGGCATCGTCGATTCTCG
This sequence comes from Rhipicephalus microplus, assembly GCF_043290135.1. Classification (NCBI taxonomy): domain Eukaryota; kingdom Metazoa; phylum Arthropoda; class Arachnida; order Ixodida; family Ixodidae; genus Rhipicephalus; species Rhipicephalus microplus. The sequence continues at coordinate 18,647,562 of NW_027464588.1, forward strand.
GTAACGGGTAAACGTCCTTTTGAGTTATTTTGCTAAGACGACGGTAGTCAACACAGAAGCGAATTGACCCGTCCTTCTTCTTAACGAGAACGACTGGAGATGCCCAGGGGCTGTTCGAAGGCTGGATGACGCCACGCTTGAGCATGTCAGCTACTTGGTCATCGATAACCTGGCGCTCGGCTGCGGACACGCGATAGGGTCTTTGACGCACTTGCGCATTGGTACCCGTGTTGATGCGGTGACACATGGCTGACGTGCTGCCGAGGGGAGTATGCTGGCAGTCGAAGGAATAACGGAACTTGTTCAGTAGTCGTAGAAGCTGAGCACGTTGCGAAACGGTCAACGTGTCGGCGATGGAGCTGCTCAGTACGCCCGGCCTAGTAGTCTGCAGCGAAGAGGCACAGGTCACTCTGGCGACTTCGTGTTCGGTGGAAGGACCAGCCGGCATGTCGATAATTGCAGAAGAGTCGAGACTGTAAACACGCCCGACGCACTCACCCCGAAGTAGTGTTACAGGACATGACAACAGGTTCGAGATGAGCAGTCTGCTGCCGCCGTCATGAAGTTCTAGAAGGGCATAAGGTAGCGGCGAACACTTGCGACGAACGAAAAGAGCAGATGGCGTGAAAAGGGCACTAGACTCGGCGAGAGAGTTGCAAGACACCATGGTAAGGGCAAAAGAGTGCGGCGGTATGATGACGTCTTCAGCAACAAATAGTTCGTCCCCGGTTTCATAAGCATCATATAATGGAGCGTCGTCAAACACTTCAAAGGCCACCTCAGCGCGAGAGCAGTCGATGACGGCCTTATTAGCGGAGAGAAAATCCCAGCTTAAAATGAGGTCATGGGAGCAGGAATCCAACACTAGCAATTCAACGACATAAATGAGGCCATCAATCGCGATGCGAGCAGTACAAGCAGCGGCCGGTGTGACGTGATCTGCGCTGGCTGTACGAAGTGATATACTAGCTAGTGGCGTCATAACTTTTTTCAGCAAGAGGCAGAGTCTGGCACTTATCACTGAAACTGCGGCACCAGTGTCGACAAGAGCGAGTGCAGCGACGCCGTCCACATGTACCTCCAGAACATCCGTTGGTGAAGTGAGAGGCCTTGGTCTTTTCGCTGGCGACGCAGTTCCTGCCTCTGGAACTGCGGCAATCAGTTTTCCCGCTCCGGCGATGAAGGACGATGACGCATCGGCGATGGCGAGCGGCGTCGAGGTGATGGCGAGCGGCGGTTAACAAGAGGGCGGTGGTCGGCCTACGATGACATCTGGTCGGGTGGCTGAGAGCCTGTGAACGAACGGCGCGGTGGCACATAAAGGGCAGGCTTGAAGGTCTGGTCGTAGCTCTGTCGGTAGACAGGGACGCGCCGAAGCAGTATCGCGCTATGTGGTCAGGTAGCCTACAGGCAAAGCATATTGGGCGATTGTCGAGTGTACGCCATTGTCCACTACTCTGGACGGACTTTGGCTGAGCGAACCGAGGAGTGGGTCGGAGCGGCATGGCTGTGGGAAGTGACGTAAAAGTCTGAAGAGGTGGTCGAGCCGCTACTTCAGCATAGCTTAGAGGTGCATTTACCTCGGCACAGGCAACAGGGCTCGGCAAGGGTGAAGTGTCACGGGCAGATGGCAGAGCCGCGCAAACTTGCTCCTGGATGACCTGGCGAATGTTTGCTGGCAGAGGTGACGCTGGTTGGCCGGCTGTTGATAGCAGCGAAAGCTGACGAGCGACCTCAGCACGAACAAACTCCTTAATCTGCGATAGCAGCGACTGAAGGTCAGATGTGGTGGTCAGGCTGGAGAGGGTGTCATCCGGGACGTCAGGGCGTCGAGTGAGAAGACGGTGTCGTCGCAGCTCGTCGAAACTCTGACACAACTCAATGACCTCAGAGACAGTGACAGGTTTCTTGGAGAGCAGCATTTGAAAGGCGTCGTCGGAAATGCCTTTCATGATATGTCGCACCTTGTCAGTTTCTGCCATCGACCGGTCGACACGCCGGCAGAGGTCGAGGATGTCCTCTATGTAGCTGGTGAATGTCTCACCAGTTTGTTGGGACCGGCCTCGTAGGCGTTGTTGTGCGCGAAGTTTGCGCACATCAGGGTGTCCAAAAACATCTGCGATGCAGCTTTTGAAGGTAGTCCAGGTGAGGATATCCGCCTCATGGTTTCTGTACCACAGCTTGGCAACATCCGTTAAATAAAACATCACGGTGCCAAGCTTTGTGGGATCGTCCCATTTGTTAGTAGCGCTGGCTCGTTCATACGATTCCAGCCAATTCTCAACGTCTTCCTCGTCGGTGCCGCTGACGATGTCGGGTTCTCGCAAGAGATGTGCACCGGGACAGCTCCTGCGTGGCGAAGCCGGTGGGGTGTGAAGACAGCGTCGTCAGGCATGACGGACGGCAGCTTTCGGCTACGCAGTTCCAGGACTGGGGAAGACCGCAGCACTCTCCACCAAAATATAATGTAAATGCAAGGTCAAAAGCGGTATCAGCGTCGGTACAGAAGCAGCAAGAGCTAGCCGGATGTACGGGCAGCGTCGCAGCAGCAACCAGGCAGTCCTAGCTCGTGCCTCGCACCCACGTGTCGATGTCGCTGCAGTAGTGGGCATTCCTCTTCACTACATTAGTAATGATTATGATTGCTTTATTGTCTAAATTCTATAGAAGTTTATTGCCGATGCCATCTGGCCCTGACGCCGATGTGCCATGGAGTTTTCACCCCTCAGGTGGAAATCCTCTTCATTACCTGCTTTGTCACTCAGGACAGACGCCTTCGCCGACAAGGCGGAACACCCTACGCCCCCTGGCGCAAATTTTCTTCTTCTCCTGTTTTCCCTTCTTCGCTGCTTGCTTGAATACCTTTCGGACAAGATTCAAGAAAATTCTCATCGTTTCGTCGGCACGATGCACAGCGAAGGCTGGGGGAAAAGCGAGACGTTTCGAGGGCCGTCCACGACACGTGACGCCACTCTGCATCATCACGCCCCTTTCCTTCGAGAACCTTCCAGGGCTTGCTCGGCCGCCGATGTGAGAAGGTTGGTCGGCGAAACCACGCTTCCGAGGGAGAGGGGGAGAGACGACGTGCCCGGGAAGTTTTTGGATGCTTGTTTTCTTTATCGTGGACCTTAAGGCTTCTCTCTGGCTCTTGGTTGCCAGAATTCAGCGGTGCACCTTTTTTTGAGCACTCGTTTGTGACAACGACGCAACGCCGCTGCAGCCTCTGCTGTTGCAATGCAGTTTTACCGGCTCCTTTCCTGCGCTTTGACAGATGGCGTAGTGAGCTGCACTGCCGGCTGCGGTGGTCGATGGGCGCCGGCTCAGCTTGCGGTGTGGCGAACGGTCACAGTGAAGTGGCTAGAATATGGCCAAAAAGCTCTCGCAACAAAAAGTTGTTTTTACACCCAACGAATCACGGCGCGCTGGCCCTTCTTTTATAAAAGACAGTCGAGTTTCCGATAAAACTACTAGTATATTTTCTTGGCTTATGAAATGATTGTATACTAGCTTTGTCGTTTCAACAGAAAACATCAGTTTTGACTGAGCAATGACGTCAGAATAACTTACTAAATTTCCAAGGATATGTTCAAGTTTCTGACGTACCACCAGCGACACCAACGTGGGTTTCCACGGAAAATTCGACAATCTAAAACACTCGCGAAGTGCTTGGCGTCACAAAATTAATACACGCTATTGAAACCTTTCAGGTTGTTTTTTTCTCCCCGACGGGGACGCCTTCCTGCGCTTCTGTAGTAGAGTACTACGTACTCGAATTTGTTTGACACTTTTCCTCAATACACAGTTCCACAATTTCGTAGCATAAGCTATGCGGGCCGAGTTTGAGAAGTTCCGCGTGGCTAACGGGGAACAGTTCTGCGCAAGCGCGACAAGCAGTGACGTCAAAAGGCGCACAGCTAGCGTTCTGGAAAAGGCCTGGAAGCAGCTCCTGAAGTGGCGTGCCATTAGCGGGCTGGCGCTTAACTCGCGTGATATTGTTTGCTCCCTAATTCCGTTCGTCCATCCGTCCATCCATCCGTCTGTTCATCCGTCCGTCCATGTGTGTTCATCCATCCGTACGCCCGTAGCTTTTGTTGCGTATGGGAAGCCAGCGCTGCCCAGGTGGCGCGCCTACCCTTCTTCATATGTGCCTAAAATTTACGTGATGCGTAGTCCTGGCGAGCTGGTTGAGAAGCAGGTATCAGAACAGCTGCTGTGAGGTGTACTATATACGGGCACATTTTAACGTGCCTTCGTACACATCGCGCGTGCTTAAACTCAAGGTGAACGCCATGCGGCTCTATTTCAGGCTTTTCCCAATGTGTGTCGTGTTGTGGATGTACTTTGGAACGTGTTAGACACTTCGCTGAAAACTTCAACGCAGTGGGCGAGCAGCGATGCCAGCGATTATTCTCCGCTATGTATTCAGCGATGCGGTAGGCGCGGTCGGATATTGACACGAGACTGTGTTGTCGAAAGTACGGACGCTGTCCGCTGAGAAGTACGTCTATGACACGGAAGACACAGTGTGACCTTTCGACGTAGTTCCAAGCATTGTACGGCGTAAACTTACAGGTATGTGTTTAGTGCTTGCCAAGGTCAACGTAGTGTGCCGGTGGCTCACTATGTGCCCGTTTTGAAGTAAAATTTGTAGTTTCTCAGGCAGCGCAGAGGTAGCATTTAGCACAGTGACCGTTGTTTTAAGCGAGAACATCCCGTTTGCGTAGTTGGTAGTCGCAGCTCTTGCACTATATATTACAGAAGACGTTTTGCTACGTGCTTTCCTTTATGGTGTGCTCAATGTGAATCTATAGGATGCTTGTTTCACAGTCTTTATTATAAATTTTTGAGGCTGAAGGTGAATCGCGAAAGAAACCTCAAAGGCAACCTTTACATGAAAGGCCAGTTTAAAGCGAACATTAGTGGGGTTAGCGGAAATGCAAACGTGTCGCAGTCGTCGTGCATTAACGAAGTCGACTCGCCGTCATCTGCTGACCGTTCGAAAGCGTGCGGTCGGGCGTCGTCCAAGCACGATGCCTAAAAAAAGAAGAATGCTTTTCAACAACCTGGTGGTAATTCACTTTGTGTAGGTTCCACAGTTGACATAATAACAGACATAGATCATCACGGTTTTTCTGGCAGTCATCGCATTGTAACCGGTCTAGAACTGCACACGTGACGGTCAGATATGATACCGTATTCACTTGAATGTGACGCAAGGGTGTTTTTTTTCTTTCAAATTTTTGGGGGCCAAGCACCTTATAGCGGCACCCGTTCGTTCCTCGTAGTCGTAGAAGTAGTGTGTAACCAGTCTTATATTTTGACCTCCAAGGTGATGCCGGTGGGAGATTTCTTCTGGTCGTTGTTGAACAATAAAAAATTCGCACCGTGCGCGTTAACTAAAAGCCGAATTCTCCTGTCTCTCATTCCCCCTTAGCAGCCATTGGCATGTACATTAGGCACTATTTGACAAGAAAAGGTTGCTACGTTATACTCGCTGGGCATAACCTCCTTGGTTTTAGAAAGGTTTAGGGAGCGTTGGACCGCAGTCCCATGAATGCAGTGAACTAGTATATACTATGAAGTCGAGGTGGTTAAAGGTGGGAAGTAGACACGAAGCGCAAGCCGTAAGAGAGTAAAAGCCGAATTCTCCTGTCTCTCATTCTCCCTTAGCAGCCATTGGAATGTACATTGAGCACTATTTGACAAGAAAAGGTTGCTTCGTTATACTCGCTGGGCATAACCTCCTTGGTTTTAGAGAGGTTTAGCGAGCGTTGGACCGCAGTGCCATGAATACAGTGAACTAGTATATACCATGAAGTCGAGGTGGTTAAAGGCGGGAAGTAGACACGAAGCGCAAGCCGTAAGAAAGTGTGCCTGTGCCACCTCTCGTTTAGTCCTTGGAATGTCCGCTGGATGGCGGTGCATATGCGGAATATATGAAGAAAAGATGCGAGATGGTGGTACTCGGAGTGTTGAATAGATGGACGAACGGATACACAGACAGATGCATGGACGGGCTCACGGATGGCTGCACCGACGGTTGGACGCATGGACGGACGCAGGGGTGGATGCATGGACGAATGCCTGGATGGACGCACAGATGGACTTGCGGACGCACGAACAGACGCACGCACGGACGGGCAAATGGATGCACGGACGGTCACACAGACGGACGCATGGACGGACGGAATCAAGACTGAATGGACGGACGGATGCTTCGTCCCACTCTCCAACATTCACTCCGTGAATATGCTGCCATTTTTTTTCGCGAAAGTCGACCATTGCGTATATAGAGTACCGGAATTACATATTATTTTAGAGGTGAAACCCTCACGCCATGGGTCTTATGCCCCGTGTCATCCTAGTCATCGTAGTAGCCAGTTGCATTGAATTGCACATGAATAAAATATGTTGTCACAGCTTAACCACGAAGTGAATGATGATGAGTGAGGCGAAGCGTCCGTCAGCCCGTCCGTCCGTCCTTCCGTGCGTCCTTCCGTCCGTCCATCTGTCCATGCGTCCATCCATCTATCCATACGTACGTGCGTCCGTTCATACGTTCATCCTTCCGTCCATCCCTGTGTCCGCCCATGCGTCCGTCCATCCATCAGTCCGTCCATTCATCCACCTCGTGGGTATGCTGTGATTCTTTTTCTTCCTAGGGTAATGAAGTGTGTGTATGTGTATATGTGTGTTTGTGTATACGTGCGTGCGCGAGTGTGCAAAAATAGGTAGCACGGATAGGTGGCTAAAATCACTCTTAAGGCTTTTTTAGGGGCGAAGCTCCTTGAAGCGGCACCCGTTCGTCCCTCGTACGCGTAGTCGTAGTGTGTAACAAGTGTTACATTTTGGATGGACGAATGGACGGACGAATGCTTCGCCCCACTCTCCATCATTCACTCCGTGGATATGCTGCCAGTTTTTTTTTCTGTGAAGTGTGAAGGCAGCTTAATATTACCGTCTTTAACGACATTTATGGCACACGTGAATTCCGCAAATATCAATTTCTGCTGTTTTTTCACTCCACTTTAATATGTATCGTACTCTACTATGTGGTAATTTCAAATCGGCCGAGTGTATTATGACACCGGAAGAGGTAGTGATGCTCTGTTTATTACACCCAAAAAAGAGGGGACGAGTACAATGGCGGGTTAGGCATCTCCGCCGACAAGATTAGAGCCTAATGGAAGGATGTCATGAATTCGTTTAAGTCAGCCGTATATGTACAATGCGCTAACCCAATTCGCTGGTGGGGAGGACAACCGTATAATTAAGCCGAATGCATTTTGCCGCTTGACCTACCGTCTGTTTCCCACCAACAGCTGCGCTGCATTGAATGTACACCTGCGTCGAGATGTTAGAATTCCTACACCACACACGCAGGCTGAAACCTCAGGAACGCGTTAAGAAATTTCTCCCGGTGCCAGTCTCATATAATCCCGTCCGCTGAATTGCGTGGCCTGATAAGCACTGCGTTTAACGTGTTGCTCTATTTGTCGGAGTTTCAGGCACGATTTCTGCATTACTCTGCCGCATACCTGTTTACCTAAGCATCCTAATTTGCTCAAGTGTGATCGGGCTCTCACGGGGTCATTTAATTAGCGGTGCCAGTTCAAAACGACCGCGGCATTCCTTGACAAAGCTGTCCATTGCAAGTGGTGCGGAGAAGCAGTTAGCGTGTCGACTGACCTATCGTCAGTTTACGGAAGCTCGCAGCACGCTGTCGATGCGAACGACATCGTGTGTACTTACTTCGCTGTAAAGCTGCGCCACTTGCGGCGTCGCGCTGTGTAGATACCCCAGAGTCAGTATGAAAACGCTGAAGTGACCCGGAAGATAAAAAGAAAAAAACTACAGGAGGTTGTTTGCACAGGCACTGGCACCCATGCGAGTATGGGTCTGCGTGGTCTGCGTGCGTATGTGTTTGGTGCATTCCTCTTTCCGTGCCTGTTTTTTTTTCGCTCTTACATTTAAACTATGAAGAAACAAACCCAAATAGCCACACATGTGTTGCCATGCCGTTGTAACAGCTCATGCTAATTTCACCGCTGACGTTTTATTGATTACCTGGGTAAATTAATATTCTTGTTTTCGTGTCTCGTCTTCTCTTTCGATTAACACCCACAACAATGTTTGAGTTTACAACAACTTGCTTCCTCGTATTCATTCAGTCTTTTTTGCGGAGTTTTTTTTTCTTAGATAGATAAGTTTGTTTAAAGAAAGAGAAAGGCAGAGGGGTCGGTCTGAGCAATAGCATGCTCTAGCCGGCTACTCTGCACCGGGGAGCAAAAATGGGTGAAAAAATAGTAGTGGTTGATAATTGTAAGTCGGAAAGGTAAATATATACAATATATTCCAGCTGAGAAAAATGTTTTAGCCACGCATATAGCCCAGTAGCTTTTCATTCTTAACCGTTCATAATCGTTCTTAACCGTTCATAGCCATTTTATGACCACATTTGCACTGTTGGAGTCAAGCTAAAGGCCTAACAATGTCTAATCAGGTATAAAATAAACTATTGCGAAATCGTTCAATATAGAAGAAATCGGTGTTTTTAGTTCACCAACGTATGCTGGGCAATCACAAAATATGTGCTCAAGTGTTAATGGCACATCACATCGTTCAAAATTGGGACCTGTGTCACTGTAGGCGTAGTTGTTTCTTTTATTGTTAAACTCTTCAAATGAAACGTGTGCTGAGAGAGCAAGATATCGGAGAGAGCCATTCATACAACGGTGGGGAAACTATTCTGTTTATTTGCATACATGAATTGTTTGTTTACGCATACTTGTTGCACGTGCCACGGTGAATCACTTATCTCGGACCATATTGTATGCCTCACTACTTCACTCTGAAATACAAGTTCACAACGGCTAAGGTATTTTTTCACTATGTGTGACGTTTTCGTGTGACGATTTCTAATGGGTTCATGTGATCATCTGGTGGGGCTTCACACATAGAGTAACATAAAAATTACAAGAGTGAACACTCGGGCCAAAAGCAAGTTCACGTCAGCCGTAAGATGGCAACACATCACTCACTGCTTCAAGAATACACGCGTACTTCTTATTTACTACAATACTTTTTATAGTGCATTATACGTCTACGTTTCAGGGGACCAGATTTACGTTAGCCTAAGCTGCCATTCTGTAGCCACCAAAACAGCTATTCTCCCGCTCCTTTATTTTTTTTTGTTATTGTCATTCTCGACTTGCTGTACAAGAACTTTTAAAAAGAATTCCTGGTACCATAGCATGGCTGCCTAGTCTCAGGAACAATGATTAGACATACTGTATAAATTAAGCTAGCATTATACAACGGTAACAAACGTAACAGCTAAAAATACATATATTAATCGGTCTCTTAGTGGTAAGCTAATATACATTCAGTGAATTGATTAGTCTTCACGCATGCAGTGTTTTTACGTGTAGAGTAGGAGTCAGCTCAGCAGCATGGCCCTTTCATTCTGTTTCGCTCCCTGAGTCTCACCACATTTTCATCATCTGGCAGTAGACATGTCTCGTCAAAAAGACTGCGTTTTAAAATTTAAAAACATGTATGTTCTATGATTTACATCTAATAGCTTAGACATTATTTGTCACATCTGAAACCATGCGGGTTCTACAGCCCTTCCATACACTGCTAGTAGAGGACACACACACCCCGACACGGGCATGTATTACAGGTAACTATTGTGAATTATAGGATTAGACACAATAATAATGAGATCTAACAGACAACTATGCCAAGGACAGTATAAAGGGGGGTACTATAAGTAAATGTAATGTAATTTTGAAGAAAGGAAAGTGGACGAAAAGATAGCTTGCCGGGGGCAGAGACCCCACTGCGGTCATTAGTTGTCGCTGTTTGGTGAAAGAAGCGCTGTCGTACTGTTACGAAGGGCTATGTTCCCAAATGTTTCTTCTACCACTTTCCCATCGGTTTTCCTAGCGAAGATGTTCTTTGTCGACACTTGCAGGCCCGGGATCCCTGATTGCGTTGCGTCATAAACGACTATGTGCCACAGCTATTGAATAAATATCACTACTCCTCACTGCACGCTCCGCCAAAAATGGAGGTGACAGTTAGCCCAACAAAACGAGTACGTGCCACGGAAATCTGTGTGGCTTATCGGAAAACTATCATCGTCATGAACATACATGTGCCATACATGTGGTGAACTCTAAGGCTAACTCAATACAGCCACAGAAATTGGGTACACACAACTTCCACTGAATACAAGAAGAGAACACCTATAGCCTAACAGATGTTGTGCTCGATACTGCAGTCACACAAGCACCACGTGATCCTATGTGATTTTAAAAGGTGGTGACTATACAACCCTTTCAACGCTCAACAAATGGAGTTTATTAAAGAGCTGCTATGGAACATATCGTAACAACTTAAACAAAGGCTTCAAGAGTGGTATGGTCACGATACCATGAAACTATACTAACCCCCTCAATATGTATTAACGAGACTTACATTAGGAACATTTATACAACACATCTGAAAGACTTGGAAAACATCGAAAAGCGTTAGCTTCCAGCTTCGCTGTTCAATTGGTGTCCACGAAGAGGACCTGGTTGAATTTTTCTCTACTATATTTGAACACTTACAACCGCCTAAAACGGCGGACATTGGCCATAGGAAGTGCCCAATTTCGCTGAAATGCATAATATAGCAGTTGAAGTGGCTGACAGGCTACAGATCATTTCACTTGGTCTATTTTTTCATCACACACTCCCTTTAAAGCGCGTTTATCCAAAGAGCTTTGGAAAAATAATTATTATAGCATTTTATTATGTTTCGCTATATGCACCAGTATGATCACTTTTTCCTTGTAAGTATGTGCCGTTTGTGAGCAATCACCATCAAGGAACTGCCACTGCCGCTCGTGCACGCCCTCGACCCTGTAGAAACCGAGGTTTCAGATCATCCTAGTCCACTACGCCAAAAGCCGAATTCGCAGGACCGTTCTCATCTGCAGTCACCACTGCTAGAGCATGCAGGGCATCGACAAGAAGATTACCGACACGGATGGCCAGAAGCAAATAGACCCGCCGCAATACATGTGGCCGGTACAAAACGCCTATCCGACACCGGGAAACGTCCAGGGTTGGAGCCAGAACCCTATTCAAGTGACGAGTCAAAGCCAGTGGCCTGCTTCAGGTGCTGTTTACGGACCTTCCAAGAGTGGCCTTCAGCCGCCCCGTGGAATCGGGCCGCAGTTCACCCGCTCTGCTCTACAAGCAACGACGATGCAGCAGAAAGAGGCGAACGACAAACAATACACGACCATAGACACAGCCCTGTCGCCAGTAGGACAGCCAGCGCGTTCGGGTCACAGCTCAGCGTCTTTCTCTTTCCGAGGGCAGCACTCTCACCTGGGCGACGGCAGCTGTTGTGACTCGACGTCCAACTCCACGTCCAGCAGTGGCCACTGCTGCATCTGCAACGCGATGAGTGACAGCGACTTGATTCCTCCTCGCAGTAAGCGCCGCCTTGCAAAGTCGGGAGGTGACAAACGGGAAATGAAGTTCTCCTGGACAACCTGTGCCCCCGTGGTAGGTGCAGCGTTTGTCGTCGCCTCTTTGTTCCTGCTCGGCATTTCAATCCGGTTACGATCGCACCGCGTGGCGTTCTCTCTCACCGTCACTCAGCAAATGCGGGAAGCTGTTAATGAAATGCATAAGGAAACGTCTCCGGCTAGCGACTCGCCAGCAACGAGCACGTTGACTGAAGAAAGAGGAAACGAGGACACTGCAAAAACTGACCTGAGCACGACGACAGAGGGCGCGACGGAGCTAATCGAAAGATCTGCACCAACGGCCAGGGCTAAAACCGTGGCTCCAGGTCTGAAGAGGAAACACACCAAGCATGCTCTGAAGACGCATTCTTCACCCAAGTGGACTTCCAGAAAGGGCAAGAAGAGCGGCCGCAAAGAACACAAAAAAACTCGGGCCATTTCATTACGGCAAGCAGTGAGTAATTACATTTTTTCGTTTTTAAAGTTACGTCTGTGAAAATTACGGCATCAAAACTTCGATTTCAATTAACGCTGGCCTACTTCTAGGCGTCGTGGTCGAGTGTTCTCCACATTCATGTTGTATTTTTTGTGTACTACATGTACAGAACTTTCCAAGAGGCTACGCAAAATGAGGCATCTTGAAATAATTTCGCAAGTGTTTGTTAATACACAAAGACCTATACTTTAAAATTCGTGATCAATTACTACCATTTTTACATCTTGAAGTGACCGACAAAACGCCAGAACGTGTGTATGTATAGTAGTAAAAATGAAGAAAAAGCATAAAATAATGTGACTTATTCCAGCACTCTTCTTGCGTTTTTATTAGGATTTATATTTTTAGGTCATGCTTAAAATTATCAAAAACCGTCTTGTTGCGCAGCCTAGCGAAAGAGCCTTGAAGCTGTAGTACGGAATATGGAGTCGATTCCTTTGCTGAAGCGGGTGCATAGTGTGATGCTGTCGTGCGTGACAGTACTCAAACTTAGAATACGTATATTATTATACGGCCCCACTCAGTTTTGTGCCGCTTATGACGTAAGAGGAATATCACCGTGAGGAGCGGCGCTGCCGTCGCGGCCACAGTGGACCAAGTCGGGCCGTGGCACATCCGCGCGGAGTGCACCCATGCGCAGTAAACCACCACGCGCTCACTGTTTGCAGAATGTGAGCATAGGAGTTCGTACTCACTGCAGATAGAAAAAAAATCTTACAAATCTTTGGCGGCGTTTACCAATCTATCATTTCGGGATCAGACACATTGACGGGTAAAGGCCTGACCCCACGTACACGTCGCAGCACGTCGGCGCGTGTCTTTTTGGCGCGGCTTCGAGCACTCTCTCATATGGAGAGAGAGAGAGCGTTGCTTCGTGTAGCCACGTGCCCACTCCCTCTACAGAGAGAGTGAGTGGGATTGACTTTATTAAACACATCCTGAGGAGGCTGATAAGGGGCCATTTCGACTCTTAATTCAGCCCGGAGGCTCCACCAAGGATGGCGCTTGTAGCCGAAGGCTTGAAGCGATGTCCTGGGCTCTCTGGACCATCTGTAGTTGCTGCTTGTATTCGTTGCTCTTGGGGGCTTCCCGCCGAGCCTCATGGATATTCAGTTGTGCTGCGCTGTGGGTATGGCACAGCCAAAGCATGTGTTCGAAGTTGCAATAGGAATGGTTGCAAAGGAAGCATGTGGGTGATGTGTCGTGGTCGACTCTATGTAAGGGTCGACTCTTAGAGTTAGAGCTTGTGCTTTCTTAAGTTTTGGGTGTGGTGCTGGGATGGCACGTCTTTGTCCCCGGTAATGTGAAGTAATCTCGTGGTATGTGAGTGTTTTGTCGTAGCTGCAGAAATTACCGTACCGCTTACCCCTCGACGGGTCGTTGTCCGAGTTCACGCGCCATGCGGTTGACCTTTTCGTTGGGATTGCAGTGGTCGAGTCTCGGTAACTGACCTAAATGATCTGGGAACCAGGATACCTGAATTTGAGCTTTCTCTTCTTCAATAAAAATTTCTTTGCTCTTGTACTCTCCAACTGCGTTGACGGTGAGTTTTTCAGTGCTTCTAGCAACTATAGGCCAGCCGCGAACGTTCGTGCCGTGGTCTTGGAGTCTCTGTATATTGTGGATTGGGCTTGGCGGCTCTGCAAGGCTAGCGCGCTCGTTATTTCCTCCGCTTCCTTTGGACGGCTGCCGCGTTTCTGAGGTTTCCGTCTACATCAACGACCGCTATTGCAAACGCCTCCCTGCCGTGGTTGCGGGAGGCATCTACAAATAGCGCGTGCGTGTCGTGTTTTTGCCTTGTTTACGAGCGCCCTCACTCTGTCCTTCCTTCAGCCTTTGTTGAACGTTAGATGAACGTTGCGGGGGATCGGCTCAACCCTAATGTGTTTCCTCACGTCATTTCTAAGTTTGGTTATTTTCTCTAGTTGTAAAATTGGGCAAATGCCTGCGTCTCGGCGGTTGAGATGGCCTGCCTGCGTCAATGACAGGCGTGTGATTTGTGCCCCTCTCTTAGCCTCAAAACTTTCTTTGACCGTGTTGTGCAGACAGAGTTGCTCGTTGCTCGTGCTATTAGGCAAGCCGAGTGCCGTTTTCAGTCTCTTACGGACCATGGAGTCTACCTTTTTGATTTCAGCCTTCGTAAGTTTCAGAAACGGGAAAACGTATGCTACGTGACTTACGAGAAAGGCGTGATACGCCTTCATGATGTTGTCTTCTAGGAGGCCTGCCCTGTTGTTGGTGATTCTAGCAACGCCTCTTGCAAAACTGTTCATGCTTTTTTTTTCAAGGTGCTTGAGTGCTTCCGTGTTGTGGCCATCCTTGGCGCTTAACGATGGCCCTAGAACCTTAACCGTATATACTTGCGGTATCGTTTGGTTGTTCTCAGCTTTGAGAACTACTTACTACTCCTCTTTTTTTGCGAATTTAATTGGGGGTGAAAGAGGGTCAGGGTAGAATTGGGGGGGATGGGCGCAAGTCCAGTTAGCCTAAGAAATTTTTCGGTTGAAGTCAGTGCTTGTTGAAGGATTCTTTCCAAGGCACCATATGAGTGGCCACATGGGACCCATATTGTTATATCATCCGCGTATGTGGCATGGTGTACGGATGGAATTTGAGAGAGCTTCTCCGACAACCTGTGCATCGCCAAATTAAAGATCAGTGACGAGAGCACTGACCCTTGTGGGGTGCCGATATCTCCGAGTCGTTCGGGTTCGCCGCATTGCTCTCCTGTGCGTATGGTGGCGGTTCTGTTCTCCAGAAAGGCTTTGATGTCGTTGTACAATTTTTCACCTGAGTTCATGTGTGATATTTCTTCTAGTATGTGTTCATGTTTTACGATGTCAAAGCACTTGGCCAGGTCCAGGGGTAATATGGGTTTGGGCGTGTGGAGGAGCCCGTAACGTCCTCATCATCATCATCATCATCATTATCATCATCATCATCCTGACTACGTCCACTGCAGGACAAAGGCCTCTCCCATGTTCCGCAAGGTAACCCGGTCCTGTGCTTGCTGCTGCCAATTTATACCCACAAACTTCATCTCATCTGCCCATCTAACCTTCTGTCTCCCCCTAACCCGCTTCCCTTCTCTGGGAATCCAGTTAATTACCCTTAACGGTCAGCGGTTATCCTGTCTACGCGCTACATGCCCGGCCCATGTCCATTTCTTCTTCTTGACTTCTGCTATGATATCCCTAACCCCCGTTTGTTCCCTAATCCACTCTGCTCTCTTCTTGTCTCTTAAGGTTACACCTACCATTTTTCTTTCCATTGCCCATAACGTATGTGCTCTCTTAACATCAACATGGAGTCCTGTTTGAACAGTGCCCTACGGAAGCCAATAATGTGTTATCGAAAGAGCACATTGCTCTCAATGTGGTCCATTATACAATTGAGTATTACATGCTCAGCTACTTTTCCAACGAAAGATGTGAGTGATATCGGTTTTAAGTTATTGATGCTCAGCGGTTTTCCGGGTTTCGGGATGAGCGAAACCTTGGCACTACGTCATTATTGTGGCACTGTACCCGTTTGCCATGCCTCATTCATCTTCTTAGTAATGATCATGATTGCTTTATCGTCTAAATTCTATAGCAGTTTATTGCCGATGCCATCTGGTCCTTGGCACCACTGTGCCATTGAGTTGCTGTAGAGCACCGTATTTCAGCTTCGCTGAATGGTTCATCTAGCTTTTCTTGCGGTCGACCTCCATATGAGGAATTTTCATTTTCCCGGGCTACGGCTTTGCTTTCCAGAGGGAGATATTCCTTGCCTAGCGTTTTGAGGAGAGCTTGGGATCCACCACTGTCCTGGGCGGGCTTGTGCACCAATTGTTCAATTTGCAGCTGGGTGCCTCCTGTGGTGGGTTTGTCGCTGTCCGCCAAAATGTGTTTGAGCAGCCCCCATTTGCTTCCCCTCCGCATTTTGTCATCTGCTTCGTGACATGTGTTATTCCACTCATGGGCGCAGGGCGTTTTGGCGTGAGAATCGATTTCGCGGCCAAGGTCAGCGATTATCGTGCGTGTCTGTTGAGCTTGTTTTCACGCCATGCTTTTTCTGCAGCAAACTGGTCAAGTGAGAGTTCATGGCCTGGATGAATTCATCAGTCTCGACTTCTTTGGTTGCCCGATTGACTGCCAATTTTCATTCATTAAGAAGGCTTTATACAATTGTTCTGTACTGCCTTTCTGCTCCTTTATTTTACAGAACTGGTTCCCGTCCGTGATTTGAATTTTCTTGGCGCTTTGACCTCGTTCTCAATGGCAATTTTCAGGATGCAGTGGTCGCTACCTAGGTACTCGGCGAGGTTATCCCAGGTAGCTCTGGTGTTCTTGGTGAAGGTTAAGTCCGGCATTGTGTCCCACTGTACCGAATTACCTCTTCTTGAAAAGAGAGCAAAGTTGTTTCGAGGCTGCAGGTTCAGCGCATTTGCGCTTTATGCTAACATTGTGACTTTGCCTTCGTTTTTGTAAGTGTTCCCACTCGGTTCCCTTGGCATTAAAATCACCCGCCACTATGGACAGTTTGTCACCCACCATTTTTACCGTGGAGGTAGGCAGTCTGTTGAAGTCTCTTTTTTATGTGATGAAGGAGTGTAAAGTTTGAGCACCAAGATGCTTGTTTTAACAGCCCTGTGCAGTAAGATTGGCGCCAGAACCAATTCCAGGCCTTTTTTGTATGCGGGGGTGTCCCTTTCGGCGAACATCATGTCCCTCTGGATGAAGGTAGCCACTCCTCGCGCCTTGTTCTGCTCGGGGTGCAGGGTTGGCCTGGCTACCCCTGTATGCCAACGCTTTTAGCAGTTTTGCTTTCTCCACATGCCTGTAGCAATATTATATGTGGCTTTTTTGTAGGCTAGCAATAGTTGTGTAAGTGGTGCTTTGCGTTTCTGAAGTGAGTTACAGTTTCACTGCCAGGTCTTAATATTTTTACGGTCAGCGGCCATTTTTGCTTGGTAGCTTATGTGCGTCGCGGCTCGTTACCTCCGCGAAATAGCGTGCTTTGACTGGTCACACCTTAGCTCTAGAAGTGATGCTCGGCACGCTTGCCGTAACCGCTGGTTTTTCCATGATTAGGTTCTGAAGAGCAGCCGCCACAGGTCGGTTGGCTACATCTTAAGGCTCACGAACCTCTGGTCAGCTTTGTCAGTAGAAGTCTTGAAGATTTTCATAAAGTTGGCAAGCGTGTTCACCAATTTGTCAATTTTGTCATTGATTTTAGTTATCGCAGACTGTGTTTGTCAGTAGGGCTTCTTTATCACTCGAGACCACCTCGACCTCCTGCGTCGTATCGCTGTCGCTGTGTATGGCTTTGCCTTTGTGCGTGTTGTGGATCGTTTGTTGCATGGGTGTTGTCGGTGGTGCCGGTTAGCTCAACTGGTTAATTCTGTGGCCGCTCTCTATTCTAGCTATTGAGGCCCGGAGCTCTTCAAGCTCTTTCTTGATCACCTTGTTTTCTTGTTCAAGCGCTAGTATGCGAGAATCGGGAGCATACTCTGGCTGTGCCTTACCTTTCCACTGGCTACTTGTGCTTCGTGATGCACCTTCAACCCTGCTGACCCAGGAGTCATTGTTCGGCTGGTGCTAATGCTGCGTGGCTGCTGGTCTCGTTCTCGATCGGGATCTCGAGCACTCTTGAGATGGCAGGTGGTTGTCGGATCCCGACAGGGTCGAGGGGCACCCTCCGGAACGCGAACGCCCTCTGGATCAGAAACGCCTTCTAGATCGGGATATCCCCATGGATGGAGAACGGTGATGGACGCTCGAGGCGCTCTCCCGTCCCGGCACCTGGTTGTGGCAGGGTTCCTTGAACGTGACGGATGTTGGCGTGTCTTGACGTTGTTGTGCTTGCCGCTCTTGCTTTCTGTGACTTCTTCTCCTTTTCACTTTGTATGGAACGTGCAAGCGTTTTTTGCATTCGCGATCTTCAGTGGGTTGACTGCCATTGCAAAGCAGTCATGCACACCGTTTTCTTGAAGCGTTTCGCCGCAGTTGTGACATTTCTTGCTCGTTGCGTATGTGTGCCATAGAGAAATAAAAAAAGGTTAAGAGTGGACACTCCCGTAGACCCCAGCGGCCCAATCAACCCTAGCACACCTGGTGGTTGGTGAGAGCAAGTGGCGTGCGCTTCCTGTTTCGGTTTCACTGGTGCAAATTTTGAATTACTTTGCGTAACCGACGTTTGGCTATGACGAAAGTTCATGATTTCAGACCACTTTTCATCGCCCAAATGGATAGTTTTTGTAGGTCGTTTTGATTTAGCGATTCCCTGTTTTGTTTTGTTCAGTGGTTCATGCGAATTGGTCGTGACGTAATTTTTATTTCGATTAAGTTATAATAAAAAGAGATGCAGGTAATGATGATTCACTACGGTTTTATTCATCGCGCTTGTGTTTTTATTTTGGAACAAGTGATCAATGTATATATCAGTCAAAGAGACAGAGTATCCGCAATGTTTTATTCAAAGGCAAGGTAGAGTCTGAGAACATAAAAAGCACAATATGACAAAGGTAGACAACAAATGCATCTCGCCTTACAAATAAATTGTAACAAATACAGAGAGAACACAGACAACGCACACATCGCTAGAGTTGGCAGAAGCCGAGAAGCTGGTGAAGTATGACACACCGGGCCAGTGGGTAACTAAGGATCTATGGCAAAAACACAGCGCACAATGCTGATGAAGAAGGAAGAAGTGACATATACACAGCAATGAAGTCGCGAATCACGCCTGGGATTAACCGAAATAATGGATAGAAAAAAAACCACAAAAACCACACGACACAATATAGCAGAAAGGCAAAGGTGCAGTGTGCTGTCTGTGCTTAAGAACAGCTAGTCCAAAATGAAAAAAAAGCAGACTTGATGCCTGCTTGTTCTCAGAAAGGTAGGGCTTTGCAGCTTGCTCACTACGTGAAAGACAAACTTTATGCTACAACACTCTCAGGTCTTGTGGCTCTTCTTGTGCGTCGCCTTCATCAAAAACTTAAGATCCCAAGTGATTTGCGTCTGGGTGTTGCTGTGACGCTTGCGAGCTAAAATAGATTGTAGTCATAACTTATCCAGAATTGTGGACCTTAATTGGTGCTACGAGAGCGGTATTACAGGGCTAATAAATAGCAGGAGGAAATCACTTTGGCTCATTATTTTTCACAAAGGCTCTACATCGTACGTTATCACTCACAAGCTATATAAAAATAAAATGGCCGCGTCCGCAGCCCCATCAAACGCTACAAGTTTGGGTATCCTTTTGAAAATTTTGATGGGCGAGATGAGGAGGTTGATGAGAAGCTAAAATACGAAAAGCGTGATAACGTGAACCGTGCCCACTTCATACTGTGTTCCTTACCCGCTCGAAGACATTTCAACAAGCGGTTTCGTTATCGATATATTACTTGAGCTGGAGAGATAAAGCCTACACAGTGACCAAGCGACCCACAGTAAAGTGTACAGTTCGCCCGCATTTGCTACAAAAATACAGACAGGATACTCATCATTCTTTTTAAGGTTATGCAAATCACTTCGAGCGAATACACAGTGTTCGTACTCCTCATAGCGGGTAACCAAAACAATGAATGCAACGAAAGAGTGGTTAGTCCAGTTGAACTGAATATAAGCATATAAGACCATAATGAAGTCTGCTGTAACGAAGTAATAACATAACAAAGCTATTGCAGGATTCGGCTCAACTCGAATACTTTAGTGTAAACCCGCCGCTAATTGCTAACCTTTGAACTTGTCAAGCTGTATGCCTGAGATTGAAGACTGGAACCTAACCCTATCTAAGTTTCGGTTCACAAAACACACATGCCAACATAAACGAACCCGGCAAAACATTTTCAGAAACTTCGCGCGACAACCAGCAGAGCAGGAATGAAAATCGCCAACACTTAACAGATGGTGATACAAAACATTGCACACTTTCAGGTGATGTGCAGTGGCCTCAATCATGGCAAGAAAGTGAGATTCAAGTTATACATATGCAAAAGCTGCTTCTGATGGCACAGTGAGATTCCCAAAAAGTTTCCTGGGGACGTGGTGTGCTATGAGCATTGGGAAATACTGGTGGGTCCGCTGTGCTGCTACTTTGGCTTGCAGATGTTTAATGGTTTGCTTGTACTTCATTGATGGAGACATTGTCGCTGACACACAGGAACGCACCGCAATAAACAAAAAATGGATGTAAAAGCGAAGAACAACTAATCCCATACGAGCACTTTCCTCGCTCTTTCAGACCCAAGGTGCACAACTTTCAGTGGTGCAAAGTTTTCGATTCCGCTACCTAAAAACAAATCATTCACAATGTTGACAATGCACAAAAAAAATGAAAATCACTGAGAGCCCACCCTTACATTTTGTATGTGCACACGTAGTGTCCTTTTGAGGAGAGTTTTTTCAGAATGCTCTAAACATAAAATAGCACATTAAAAACAACTGCAATAAAAGCATAGTCACCAATTTATCTAGGGCACTCAGGCGTGGAGCTGTTGGCGGAGACGTCTTCTGGAGGGTCTTGCGAAGCTTGTTCAGTGCCTCGGACAGTGCTGTCGGAACAATCTTGCGAGCGGCCTGCGGAAGTCTCTATATCAATCCACTCTGGCGTTGAAGTGAACATACAACTTACCGGTCACACAAGTTCCTATTGTGACAGCTGAACGACTGGTTAAGGTTTTTCCGGCAAGACGAAGTCAGCAGAAATTCTTTCACCAGCTACAAAGGAGCTGCCACCTGCAGAGGTTTGGTCAACAGTCAATTTGGGTAAAAAAAAAATCCGACACTGAACCCACCCTGCTCATCGGGGCACCTTAATGTGTGTGAGCCGCTTTTTGAAGCCTCTACCGCAGGTCTTGAAGAAATGAAATTACGACAATGTGTCAGTAAGAGGCTGAAAATAACACAAACTGAAGCTCATCCGCACCTTGCAGTGCAGCTTCTGCAGTCATGTCACAGTCACTATTTGAAGCGACGCTCAGAAAACGTGCATATATGTGCAGTTGGTACAAGTTACAAAGCTTGTAGCATGGGGAAACTTTAACAGCTCTTTCAAACGCATAAATTGGTCGAACGTGGAAGAAAAGAGAAGGCACCAACTAGGAAACAAGTAATTTGTGATTTTTGGAATTATCAACAGTGCCAGCTTTTACCGATGAAAGGTATATGTACATGTGCACTCAGGCTTGAAGATAACGTGAAATAGCCCTTTAAAGTCTTTCAAAACAAGTTGCGCAGGTCAAGAGCATAAAAAAAACGACAGAAATGTAAAGCTGCTGTTAGGAAGGTAATAGCCCACAATTCACAAAATTTAAGACTTTCCAAGTGTTACTTCTATAGTGAGGTTTCTCCATCGGCTACAAAGATCTTCGCAGTTAACTGTCGCCACTGATTCAATACAAGTGACTGCTATTGCACATATTTGAGTTTCAGTCAATCACTTACATGGTGCAGCTGGTTGCACACTGGGAACAGCCATTCTTGTAAGCCTTGTGTGCCCAGGGTCCATGAAACTTTGAGCAGTAAAATGGTCGCTACAAACCCTGTACGTTGCGTACAATAGGCTGGCCGCTTACTCAGGAGATCATCGCATCCAGCATACTGCATCCATGCTTTCATCCTGCATTGGCAAGGAACTATCAGCTGAAAGGGGAAGTGCTTGAATAGTGATTTTTTATTGTTACCTTCACTGAGCAAGTACGAACTGTAAGCCTAAAGACATGCAAACCATACAAAAATTTTAACACGCCTGCTGTCCCGTGGTATGCGGAAGAAACTCGTCCCAGGCTTCTTGTGGGTTCTGCCATTGTTGGAGCACCACGATACACAGCAGCAGCTGCCGTAGCTTAGAACGCCGAACGGCATGGCATCAGCGCGGTCTGAAAATGTTAGTAAGTGGATGCTTCGCTGTCAAATTACGAAAAAGATATGTGCATGTCATAAGTGTACCAACAAACCCCTTTGAATGATTAGCTAATCGATGCACAATACAAAAACAGTGATACATCTCTGACCCATAAAACTCTGACTTGCAAAGATATACGTCAAGACCACGTACAAAGATCTTCAGAAGTTTCCAGGCCGCTATCCCTTGTAATGCAATGGTATCGCGGCCTCGGAACTTTGGAACACTTTCGTACGTACGCAGTATAAGCAGTACATTAGGAAGAAAAATCGTAGTTGAAATTTGTGCGGTAAAATTATATTGGAAACGTCAAAAAAATTGTGAGCAACTTGCACTAGTGGCACAAGGCTAGCGAAGAAACGAAGATGATGGCCACTTGGCTAGACCAGATTTGCCTCCGGCACACCAAGAATTATTCGTGTTTCGAGCCTTCGGGAAACGCGTCGTGAAGCATGCGAGGCCCAGCGAACGCTTCTCAATATTTTGCACCGAGCCACCGAGCCTATGACCTAGCTGCCCAGCTATGCTCAGTGCACAGACGCTCGCGTCCGTGGCAGACGCAGCACGCATCGCCTCGGCTTGACGCCGTGCCGCCTTTGCTAGACTGCATACGTTGCACAATGTTCCCGTCTAGCCACCGCATAGAGCCACAAACTTTCTTTTTAGCGAACCTCCCAGTCCTTACAAGCTTCAGAAAAAGGTTACAACTGCGTGAATTAGACGCCACGTAAGAAACAAACTCGCACACACGAAGCGCAACGTGTGTGTGCATCTTTCTATGTTTGTTGCATGGTGTCTTATTCGCGCAGGTGTAACCGTTTTCTGGGAAAATGACCCAACAAGCCCAACAACATGTCATTCAACAAGCTTCGCTTGAAAACGTGCCTCACCTGTTATCTCACGCACGAAAACGCCGATGCAGCAGACGTTGTCGAAAGCGACGAAAGCTTCTCGCTGCCAGTCATGCATGGGCTTGTCGCTGGGTGGATGGTGTTTATGACAGTACGGCTGAAGAAAAATAATCGCGTAAGGTGTGTTGAATAAATTGTTTTTATGTATAAAGAACAAACCAGATTTGGGCGTATAATTATAATTTTGTTAAAACAATTCTGTTGCATTGATTATAACTGTTTTTTTTGCGCTTACGCCCTCTGACGTTTGGTGAGAGCACTAGTTCTTTACGTAATCGTGACGCACTTCCTGTGGCCAGGTTTCGCGGAGTGTCCTCTCTTGTCTTCTTCTTTCTATATGTGTGTGCCGGCAAACATCGGCGTGATGACCGACTCCTGCGCACGTTCTGCAAACATTGACTTGTCGCTTGTAGAGCGAGCAGGGAACCATGGCAGTACCACACATCACTGTGCTCAGAGCGCGCTACCCGTCGAAGACGATTGTGATAACTTTGGTCTTTTCGAAGCGTCCTGCCTCGATGGCAGTAGAATTTCGGCCGTGCACAGTCATGCGTTTGAGCGTTGCATCGTCAAGGGAGAGGTCAACGTTCTTAATGACGCCCTTGCATGTATTTCGGGTGCGGCCACGATTGTGGCAACATTGAAGGAGCCTTGGTTTGTGTGGAGTTTCTGCAGATTCACGTATGATGTGGCATAATTTTGGCGTGGTGTAGGAATAACGATGATGTTTTGCATCTTGTTGGGGCAGATCGTGTCCTCCCGTGCTTGTTCGTTGGTGATCTTGGCGGCCATGATGATGGCTCTCGCCAGCAGAACAAGGTCGACTTTGGCTACGTCTAACTTGGTCTCATGATTACCTTGATCTGGTCATTGGGTAGGCGGGGTAGCCTGAAAGCGGATACCACCCGGTGTAGAGCCGATTGACTCTTTTTGGAGCCCCTGGGGTGCTTCGGTTGGTTGTTGTGCTCGACCATCCCAGTGGCTAGCTTCTCGTTCAGTGGATTCGTCTGTCTTCAGCGTCGCATGGCGGTGGCCCATCCTGGTCCGTCGACGATCTCCGCGCTTACTTCTATTCCCTCCATGGTTATAGTGAAAGACATTTTCTGTGCCTGGTTGTCGGCTGTGGCGTGCGGGAGGTGATCCAGCAGCTGCAGCGCCTGGCCGTGCACTTGGCTACGTGTAATAACCGCACTCCTCGCCAACCCTAGGCATGGTTAGGGTAAGCAAGGACACTCGGCGCTTCGCAACTCTAAAGCCCTAAAAGATGTCCAAGAGTTCACTCACCGCCAAAAATCGCGTCTCCACTGAAACCGCAAAGCTTACTTGTTCGAATAAGCAGACAGTCAAGTATCTTGGAGAAAACAAACGACCAAAAACATTTAGGAAAGCGGGAGCAGACGTTTTCACGTCCACGCTCTTCGACGCCACCTAACGGTCCCCCCTTTCTACAGAGAGAGGGCGCGGCGCCGCGTCAAAAGGCTTCGCGCTGGCGCGCTGCGAGGAATACGTGTGGTTAGGCTTCAAAGAAACACTAAAGGCAAATAATAAATCGACGTTGATAGTTGAAATGGCAGTCCAGAAACCTTGTAGTGTTACTTTTGTGCCAAGGAACGGCCTATTTTGAAATAAAATCCCGTTTAATAGTCCGCATCGGGTTATCACGCTTCAAATTACCCGCCTCAAGAAGCAGACCGACCGGACTGATTCACGTCACTGTCGCCGTGGACAACCTTGCCAGTCTTTACTGCGCTAGTAGAAGCAGGCCGAAAGCAGCGGGAGCCACAGCAGCAACAAAGGCCATTGATCAATTTCCCACCATTGGCTCTGAGCATGCAGACGTTTTTTTTTTTTTTTTTGTTGTTGTTTCAACTGCGCCCCGCTAGATAACACCGCCTGTTCTGTGTAACAACGTGAAACTTGAATTTTTGAACCACTCGCGTCATTCTCCATGGTAGCGTCAGGTGGTCCTTTCTTCCATGAATCAAGCAAAAGCAAACTCGCAGCATTTTATTGCGTCTGTTGATGTACGGAAGGTTCTTTATTTATTGCAGTTAGATCGACTACTAATGATTAATTTTAGGCGGTCCTTCTGATGTCATCTGCATCATTTTCAAAATGTCCTATTGCGGTGCTTGGGCTCTTGTGCGTTTACTTTAATTTCTCGGTAAGTAGGACATTGTTGTTGATAATATTGTCGTTTTAGGTGTCATACATTGAGCTTTCACTCTGACGTAAATTGTTGTTTGATTTAGGTTCCTTCAAGATTTACTTTGCACCAAAAATAAGCACCATAAAAATGGCTGTTGGTCCCTTTACCGCAAATGGCCATTGCTTTCTTGTGTGCAGATCCTTCCTAAGTGTAGCCATGCGTTCTACACGTATTGTCGGCATGCCCGGCACGAATTTTTCTACCAACCCGATACCGACATGTGTTACGAGTCCAATGGGGTGAACGTCTGCACCAGAGGAACAAACAGGTTCGCCACCCTGGAACACTGCGTTCACAGTTGCGTTTCTACCACGCACCCGGATGGCAAGTGCTTCGGCAAGCCGATGTTCACGCGTTGCGCAAGGTATGTGTAGGATATCTTACGATATGTCTCGATCTATGTTTTTACTACAGACCTGAACTGTGAAGGGAGAGTAGAACCGGAAAGGAATCTATTTAGTACTGTCAGGTTCTAAATACCATTTGCATTCATGATCAATAAGTCGTCCAGCAATGTTAAGTTCTGATCGTACAGTATGGTTAGTGGTGGCGTGTTGCAGTTCTTGTTAGGTGTCATGCAGCCACGGAGTACTACTGGCGACCCCACAAGCATATATGGAAGCCACCATAACAATTAGAACACGTCTTATTTATTATTCCTGTGGACTTCATAAATCTCTCTAACCAATTACTGCATAAACCACCTTATTTTATCTTGTTTAGCCCTTTGTTCAGCATTCGTTATTGCTCATCTAACCAGCCACTCGCATGATACCATTTCTGAAACCTCTAGCGTCAATGAAATGTGAGGATGGTATCTCAAGCAGAAGTGGATTTAGCATGCGATAAATACAAAAATACCACGTCGTCGTGGTCGCAACGTTGCTGTCTTATCCTACACCACCTCTACTGATATGCTACAAGTATCTCATCACTCTGCCGCACGCTGAGGACAACTCGCACAGATAATGTGTTTTCCTATAGTACATTTAGCACGATACGTAATACCGTAGCGTAAACGGTACAGTGTATGCGGCCCTGCTTCGAAATTCTTCCGTGTCATTCGCTGTGTATAGGCGAGATGTCCTGTCCGACTGGTGGTACTACGACCACAGCAAGTGCGTGCCCTGGTCCTTTCCTTCTGGTGGCTGCCCGGCCAACGGAAGTATGGTGTTTGCAACGGTCAAAGAGTGCGAGAGGCGTTGCCGAGATCCACACCATGAACCCCGCTGCGCAAAACCTGACCTAGTGGCCTGCGGTCGACGCCACCTCAAGTACCCGTACTTCGCCCACGTGTCGCCCGAAGACGGCCGCATGAGATGTTACCGCTCTTCGTCGGCCACACTGCGGCAGCACCAGTGCATCGTTGGTGAAAACCGGTTCCCTAACTTCGGAACTTGCGCAGTCGCCTGCCGGCAGAAGCCGCCATCTTACTAGCAAAGGCGACACTGTGCACCATTGTCGTGCTCTTCATCGTGTTCCTCCCAGTTTTTGCGCAGCCCAAAACCCCAGTTTTTTGCTCGGCGTTCGTGTACACAATGTTCAAGAGCCAATTTTTTATGCTAATTGGTTGTCATGAAGGATTTCACATTCACTTGGCAATCGTTTTTTTTCACTCTTCTATGCGGAAAATATATTTAATCTTTAATAGATACAACTGTATTATGCTTTTAGATAATGAACATGTAAAAATCGATGCTTCAGATATCCGCACAAATTAAATATATCAATGTATTTCACTGTACCCTAAAAGCAGGTAAACATGGCAAGTATACTTCCACTGCAAAGTCACAAATATTCGAAAATTGAGAAAGACGTCAGGAATTGCAAACTTGGCATGGCTAATCACCTACTGTAGTTTTTTATTGTTGAGAACATCGCTACACATAAGACATTTAAATATCGACAACAATGAGGGGATGAGCAGTGTGATGGAAAAAAATAGATGTTAAGCTTGCCTTTTTTACGCATATTGCGCTGATTTGGGCTTCTAGGCTGAGGACTGGAATAGCAACTGTTAATGGCTACATTTCAGTGAACTTAAATAAAAACTGCAGGCTACATAAAGGGCGAGGCAAAGCTTCATGTAAGTTTGTTTCAAATAAATCAAGATGTTTTATTGAGTCTCATGCTTGCATGTGGACCCGAAAAGTGTATAGCACACCTTGATATAAACGGAAATGGTAGTCATTGAATGAGGCAAACAATTCGCTATATACTCTAGAAGCTTTCGTCACTCTAAGAGTGTATTAAGTTAATTTAGAAAACATTCTAATTAATACAGTGGCAATAGCACAATTTCTTTTTTGCATTACCAATTTTGGATACGTCAGTCGTTATTCATTCTCTGTAGACTTCTAGGTTTATTAACACATCAATTGTAAATATAATAAAGCTTTGCATCGCTACTTTCTCATGTCAACACACGCACATCTGTGACAGCTTCTGAGCCCAGTAACAACCGCATTTTACCACGGTTACTACAACATAAAAAATTAAACGCACACACTTCCTTAACAGGAATGAACAAAATATTTTTTGTTAATTTTGGGTTAATGGGAGGTTGCGGTGGGATAAAGGGTAAAATGAGGAAGTAGATAATTAAAGGTGGCCTTCTTAGCCTTTTAAGCATAACTTCAAAAGGCCTCCTGAATGTCGGGTCCCGAGCTGCGGAAGGCAGCCTATGAGTGCTCCTTGGCCTCACTATAGGCATTGAAATATTGAGGAAAGGCTGAACACCGCTTGATGTCGTTTGTCTGCACTGGAAGCGAGCGAGTGAAACAAAACTATTAGGTTCACAATAGACGCGAGTTAACTCAGCGTCACCTGACTAGGCCCACTCGGGGACGGTCAGGTCTCGCGGGCCCTCTGGACGGCCAGGATTTGACGCAGGTTCTTCTAGAAGGGTAACTGGAGCCCGGAGAAAGGGAGGAACGTTAATGTGTGTCCGCCCGGTACTAAAAATAGACGCGGAAGTAGCGACGTGCTCGTGGCTCAGAAGACGGAATACAGCGATGAGAAAGCGCTACTTCTATAACTCTACAATGCAGCATGTCATGGCGCCTCTAGAAAACCTGTCAAGTTGTAGAGAATGAAAGATGGGGGGAGAAAGGCGTGCCTGGTCCAGCATGTAGTGAGGGACAGGTGTCACGTCCAAAAGGATATTCAGCCCAGTGTATCAACTTAATGCAGCACCCACGGGAAAACGGCTGTGCTTATGGGCACGAAGAAGTAGATCTGCATGTGTCGTCACTGGCGACGAAGTTCGATTAACATGGCGGCTCGCTGTGATTGTAGCGCAGGTCAGTGACACAAAGCAGGTAGCTCTGTGTACGTCCGGAAGGACCCGGTAAGACCAGGGCAGTGCACAAAGCTAACCAACACAGCATGGCATCGGAACTTCATGAGGACAAGATCTTACTAACAACTTACTGCAACAACTTCTAATTACTCGAGATAAGCACCTTCTCAGGGTTGCCGTTAGCGGGTACTATGCGCCGAATTGGCTGCTTTGCGACTCCGTCTTGTGACGGGAGTTCATGTTGACCCCATGTCTAGTTTTTGACTACTTTCAAACTTATGCCTTGGTACATTAACAAGGCAATATTCATTGTTTCCTGGTAAAATTCACTCTTTCGAAGATATTCTGTCCTGTCAGCCGACGTGCGAAAGCGTCCTCATTGCAGCAGGCTATATGAGCATCAATGCAGAGTTTGGTGTGCATGTATATACGGAGTGGCGAAGTTGTGTGCGCCTTGGAAAATGCGTGTACGCTGCTCATACAGCCAACATCTTTGCAGGTGCAAGTTTGTCGCATTCCTGTATACATGCAGTGCCTGTTCAAGAGTGAAATTGATAAAAGCACTCATCCGAAACAATGTGAAGCTGGGCTGTTCATCTTGAATCATACTGTTACGTGAAGGATAGTCGCTTGCACTGTTGACCATTTAAAAGGTATCTATACAACAGTGGTCGCACTGCTAACCAGTTCAGGTCAGAGCGGGAAGCGAGAGATCTTCGTTCTCTTTGTCGGGTGCATGCGCGCATGGTTCAAGAGGCTATAATTATGCATGTGGCAATAGTATTTGAGGACGGACTGATGTTGCGTAAACTCCACTAATCATATTCAGTCTCCTGCTTTAATGTTGAACTTTCGTAATAACTTTTTGAGTGCAATGAATTACTCTTTCTTGAAGACTCTTTTTTTTGCGTAAACCACGTATACGCACGCACACTAAATTTAGGACAATATCAATTCACTTTTTTGGAACCTATTTTTGCCCTGAAGACCAAAGTAGAGAGAAAAGGTTGATATAGTTTAGCTTAATAGAAATTATGTAATTTATTCTTAAATAATAAAAAATTGTACTGATAGTACTGTTCTTGTTCTATCTGGCTATACATTTGACGATAAAATTTTATTAGTTGCCTACTTTGGCTTTAGCATAACCTCTGATTTTAAAGCCTAGCCAAGGCAAATCTTGAACGTCATGTCACTACAAATCTGGGCACTAGAGACAATGTTGGCTGTGATGAAAGTGTGCGAAAGCAGCTGGAAGGGGAGATGATGGAAACGACATGGCGCGCATAATTAAGCATTAAGTTTATTGAGCACTGTACGTTCCAGAACTTAAAAGAACACCAGCGATTTCGCTGTATTATATAGCCTAGCATGTATACGAGCCAAGATGTTCAACCAAATGGTCATTTTTTGGCAATCTTCGGCTGCAGGCAAAGCTATTGTTGTACTGTGAGCGTTCTTACTCTTGGTCTGCTCAAGTTCTCCATCGAAATAAATATGTTTATTTCGATAGTTATGTATTTATTGACTGAGCTCATGCATTCTTCGGCATCACACTAACATGACACCTCATAAAGCTGTTTAGGCGTCCGCGAACCAAATACACACATGAAGTTGTGAAGCAAATTTCAAATGTGAACAGAGTACTAACGTTGCCTCGGACTACAAAAGCACCCTTAATCAATCAAAGTTTAATCCTGAGGATGGGTTACAACCTGAAAAAAAACAGCAGGACGATTGCAGCTGTCGTGTTGGAGCATTCTATAGGAAACCACGAACATACCACTAGTTAGCATTCTAAAACGCAGAAGTATCTATTTTCCAAGTGGAAGTTTCTCGAATTCAATATGGCTGTGCCACGCTCACTTTTCAGCGAAAGGTAGCGCAAAGACATGTTTCGAAAAGAGAGAGTATATACTTTCAGCGCATATCGAGTCTCGGCTGTGGATCTTATTGTATTGCCCTGACGCACACATTCGAAACCTTCACTCCGGCATTTTAATGAAGACTACGAGCAGACGACCGGGACAGCTCGTGCTTAAAATACACAGATGCACATGCATCCGGTACACATAATTCTGGCGTCACTACCGCAGCTGAAACTTCTGTGCAATGTTGTTGCTTTGAAAAAAAAATTACCCGCAGCTTCCCTCGGGGGAACACTGAGGAGGATGCGGAGCATATAATTGGTTAACGGGGTGTTAAAGTGCGACTTACTTGGGTCGATGGCTAAATTGGTTAACGTGGTTGTGAAATGGGGCAGCTTGGGCTAGTTGGTATGGCATGACGATAGTTATTGCGCGAGAACAAAACGACGACACAGAGACAAGAAGGACAGGAAGGTGTCTTTCGTGTCCTTCTTGTCTCTGTGTCGTCGTTTTGTTCTCGCGCAATAACTATCGTCATGTGAAATGGGGTGTTAAATTGCGACTTACTTGGGTCGACGGCTAAATTGGTTAACGTGGTTGTAGGAGGGGGTGTTAAATGAGTGAACACGTACACACGTATGCGAAAGGACGGCGCTGGTTGAAGGGACGTCGATCATTGTGTTTCTGGATTCGTTGGAATTCATTTCACCGCGACCTTGGACGTCGACGCGCCGTACAAACCAACCGACGAGCGGCAACTGAGCGAGCGAGCGCCGACCTTGAGTATATATACAGCGCGACGGCGCATGCACTGTCAGCTGTTGAATGTTCTCGAAGGAGAAGCGCGCGCGCGGCACAGATGGCGACGGCGCGATGGCGCATGCGCTGTCAGCTGTCGAATGTTCTCGAAGGAGAAGCGCGCGCGGCACAGATGGTGGGCGACGGCGCTACGGCGCATGCGCGCGTGTCAGCTGTCGAATGTTCGAGAAGCGGTGCGGACGGCGCACTACAAGGCGCGAGTATAAGATGCTTCCGCATCTAAAACTCATTGCCGAGCAGCATGTTTACGGCAGCACAAATGCAGCTTGCAGTGGGAGTTCGCGAAAAACTGGCATCCCCGTTCATTCAACATTACGGAAAGCGAAAAAGGACACTGCACAAATGAAGGTTACACCATGTGTTTTCTATAGCACTTCTTAACATTGTTGTTGCGCACAAGCTAGGCCCTCTAAACCTAATTTTATAAATTGAGCCTATTCAACGTCAACTGGAACCGCATGACGCAAGTCAATCGGGCCAGCTGTGCGTGTTACCCTATTCGGTCTATAAGAGCATGCAAAAAACACATTTTAGAAAACAGGAACAGGCATACGAGGCGGGCGACACCCACATTTTTTTAACCTGGTCCAAGTGACGCATTAAATGCCCTTTACGAGTCCAGTCTTGCGAAAGAATTCAATGCGAAAGACTTCTGAATCCCAGCAAGGTCGGCTCCCTTCGTGGCTTCTTTGCCCGAGTGGAGCTTCTGCGGCAACGCATCTGCCGAAGTGCGCGCACTTTTGCGGCTTCGGACACAGGCCAACGACGACTGCTTTCAGAGAGATCGGTGCCGTGCCTGCGTCAATGTTTGTCGCATACAACCGGAGCACCTGCAAACGTTACAGCGGTGCCTGCGCTTTTTTCTAAGCTCTCCAGGTGAGACGTTTGCTCGTTATTTCGGTCCAACCTAGCACCAATGCTTCAGCACGCTTCGGCTGTCAGTCAAATGTTTAATCTTATCACTCTTAGTCAGATTTGATCGTTATCGCTAAGCTAAATCATTGCCGAGCTTTAGTGCAGACAACAAAATAGATCACAGCGTGGCGTATGTATTCCGAGTGATTAGAGATTTCTAAATATAGAATACATATTTTAAAATATTTGTCAGCTGTCAGCCAGGCAGATAGCTTTCTCTAAGCCAATCACCGGGGATTGAAATACGAGTAAAATGGACCACAAAGCTCGGCGCCATCCTGAAACCTAAGGAGAAGCAGTGCGAGTTTCATGCTTGCTTTCGCATGTTCTTTTCAATAGAGAGCAAAAATGTGTTGACTTTGTATACTACGAACTAAAAAAGAAAGAAAGGAATTGCCGCACATAAACATCCTAGGGACTACGAAGTTTTCGCGATTTATCCAAGTGGTTTAGGTGGCCAATGTCCATGGACTAAATAGACGCGACTAGCACATAGTGAGCTCTTCCAACGTTGGGACGTGCAGACTTAAGCAACACTGCCAAATCGTGGGCAGTGCTGAATTGCCCATAGCTGATCTCCGTGGCTGATAGCTGATCCCTGTTGTTAGAGTTTCTAATAGCGGAGCAACACTTTGCTTGGTTGGCTTGATTGCCACCCAGTTAAGAAAGACATGGCTAGAGTACCCCACTTTTCAAAATTTAAGTGGAGGTCTAACTTCATCTGCATTTTCTGGTGGCATATTGGCAAAATATTAGTATATATTTTGTTATAATAATATATTTTCTATTTTCTTTTTTTAGTTATAATACACCAAGAGAGTGAATAAATCTTCCCCATGTCAAGTTCTTGGTGAACGTTTTTATGTAAATAGGAACATCATCATCATCATCACCACCATCCATAACAACGCATGCTGCAATCGGTCGACCGGCCAGTTACGCTCATCGAGGATGGTAGCGACACCCGTCGGGGGAGCTTCACAAAGCCCCGTCCGCTCGCCTGGCTTCCCGTGTTGCTGGTGTCGGCGCTGATTTCCTGTGCCTACTACGCCTATGTTCTGGTTTTCTGCAGGCTTATTGTCGCAGAGGAGAGCACAGCCAAGGCCGTAGCGTTCGGCGCCGGATATCATCTGCTTCTGTCCATGTGCATCTGGCAAGTCGCAGAGTGCCTAACCAGGACATTCGTTTCTCTGGTGCTGTGCACATGTTCTGGGTGTCGCTCCAGTAGGTCTTCTTGCGCTTTGTTTTGTGCGTGCATGTTTCCACGGGAGTGAGAATATTCGAAATAAATACCAAACGCAATATATTTACAAATGTACACGGTGAGTCCTCCAGCAGAGAGGGTGGAACACCGCAACCAACAACAACACGAGTAAAGTTACAATCGTTATCTTCAGCGCCTCCATTGATGGAGCATTCCTTCTTGTTCGTCTCGACTTTTAACAATGTTAACAAGCTTATGGCATCTGATGTCAGAGTAACTTGAAGAATAATGTCATTGCCAACGTCACATTGCTCCTTGCCTTTGCTATACGAAAACGTTGGAATCAACTACACAGATCCTGGGGAACGTGGTGCGATCGTTTTTGCATCAGGCTGATCACCTGCGCTCGTACCATCACTGCGTTCGTACGGAACAAAAGCTTAACTTCGTAACAAACTTTAATTTGCTGCATCTCGCCACAACCATTTGCCATGCGCTTCCACTTCTTTCTTAGGAATTCAAATGAACGTCGTGTTTGTTTCCGTAGTCTCTGAAATCTAAACAGCCACCTCATAGATCATCTTTCCCACCCTCAGTCAACTATACTCTGCACAAGTGTTTTGCGTTGTGAAATTTAGTATGATTTATTGTTTACGTAGTACTGCTCAAGGGTCGTTTACAGTTCGTACGCGAAGACGACGGCGACGGCGATTCCCGACGTTCCACCAGCGTACCTGTTGAGCGTGGTCCAGGAGCAGCTTCTGGCCAACTGTCACAACGAGCGCAAGCGGCATGGTCGGCTCGAGATGCTGGCATCGCAGAAAGGCGTGTTCACTCGGGGGCCAGATGGCTCCGCGCGTTACTGCGTGTTAAGCCATCTCCTCAAGCCGGACAGATGCCACCACTGCTCCAGGTGCCGAAGGTGAGCCCACGTACACAGTGCACTTTAACATAAGACGTCATCTGGTGGCTATAAAAGCGATTACTGCATCAATAAAAGATTTTGTTAGCGATGCATGTTGACGCTGCTTAAAAAAAAGAAGCCAAGAACCTACCCTTCGTTTGAGTCTCGTGCTTCTTTGATGTGCGAATGCTTTTTGTTGATAAAGTGTTCTCGTTCTGAGGGGCGTGTCACCTTTTTAGTCCTACAGTAAATGTGTATATGGACGCGTGCGTGAAATTAGTGACCCTTATAGAGCGGTTTTCCTCTTTGTATGTCATTCCTAAAGTGCCTACAGTACAAAGAACTGAAGATTAAAATGTTATACAACCTCTCTCGCAGTTTGTCGATATGCCACAAACGCAGACCTCCTATAAATATTTTCGCAGATGCATCATGAAGATGGACCATCACTGCCCGTGAATCAACAACTGCGTCTGCTTCAGCAGCTACAAGTTCTTCTTGCTCACTCTCTTCTACACGGTTGCACTGTGCCTATACGGCTTGGCCACCCTGACAGTCCACTTGGTTGAATGGTGGTTGGACGTGTGGCTTCGGAAGCCGTACGCTTTGGACGTGGGCTTCCTCCTGGTCGTGGGCACCATGCTGGCCATCGCTCTTGGCTACTTTCTCGTCATGCAACTTTTCATGGTGTCAAAGAACGAGACGATGCTCGAGAGGCTGCGCGACGTGACGTTTCAAGAACTCGGGGACTCGTTCGATCTCGGGAACCGCTACGAGAACTTCGTAGAGGTGTTCGGTCAGCGAAAACCATTTTGGATGATTCCCGTATTCACGAGTGTTGGCGACGGCGTCCGTTTCCCGACCAGGCAGCACACCACGCGAGACACGGTCGAGCCTCGGGCATCTGCCGTCGCGGTGAACTATTCTGCGGCTACCTACTCGATGGGGTCATCCGGTTTCGATAGCAGAGCTGACGTCGTGGATATAGAATGACAATCGATCGAGGCCTCTAGAGACTGCTGTAAAAAACGTAACACGACTGAATTTTGATGTTTTTTTTTCTTTTGAATTACGTTCTGATATGACTCACAATAAGCACATCACATGCTCCTAATTTCCCGAGTGTGGCGCTCCGTCTCTATTTGTGCCAAGCTACACCACATCTGTTCAATATATTTATCTTTGTTTTAATATTTTGGTACATCTGCGAATCGAGTAAAGGTCTCTCGCAACCTTTCACGCCCCCCCCCCCTCTTCCCCCTTCTACCGCTTTCACCACCCCGAGCTTCGCACAGTACCAACTGAGCACACATAAGGATTAATTTCATTTAGTAAAAATGACACCTCTTTTAGGATTCCCAAGATAGCCACATCACTATCTCGACTCCACCTCATATGTAAAACAGGTACCATGCTGTGATCCTACGAAATGCGCAGACCAGTACTCTACTAGTACGTAAAACCGCCTTTATGATAGGCCGCAATGAATACAGAAATGCTTCAAACGTGGAACGCACCCACTTTTGAGAAATGCACAATGAACTTATATGAAGTGACTATTTAACAAAACTTTGTATGTATATATATATATATATATATATATATATATTGTTACGTTTGAAAGAGACTGGTAGACGTTGAAAGGGGCCGTTTATTAGGTTGTGAGGGGCAGCTCAGAAGCGGCCGAAAGATTAAGGATCCTTCTGATCCTCTTCTTCCTTTCTCGCTTCACCTTATACGCTTCTTTGTCTTCGGGCATCTGCGCAACATTCCTCTCCGCGCAGACGAAGGCCGCTGGACAAGTCAGTCGAGTTGTCGTGGCGTGTACAGTTTCAGGTGGGCAACATGAACCACTTGAGTTTTGGCAGCTCGTCGACCACTCGCCGCGAGACGAGCTATTACATAGTTGACATCTGCAAGTCTGTCGACAATGACAAAAGGTCCATCGTAAGTGGCCAAAAACTTTTGGCTTAACCCGCGCTTGCGCATCGGAGTCCACAACCACACCATATCACCACGGCGATAAATCACTGGTCGATGGTGAATGTCATAGCGTACCTTCGCCTTCTCTTTCGATGCCAATGTGCGTAGTAGAGCTATGCGACGCACCTCTTCAGCGAGGCAGAGAGTCTCGGCGACAGTGACGTTGTCGTGATCATAGAAAGGTAATACTGTGTCGATTGTGTGCTGGGGCAAACGTGCATAAAGCAAAGGGCTATAGCCTGTAATCTCATGCTTAGCGGTGTTGAACGCGTAAGTAATGAACGAAAGTACGTCATCCCAGTTCTTGTGGTCGCATGAGACATACATAGACAACATGTTGATAATGGTGTGGTTGGTACGTTCCGTTAGCCCGTTAGTTTGGGGGGTGGTATGGTGTCGAGTGATCAGGCGGGATTCACATAAACAGAGTAGCTCCTCCACGACATCCGCTGTGAATTGTCGTCCACGATCGCTGATAATCAGGCGAGGTGGGCCGTGTCGGAGGATGACGTACTGTAACAAAAACGACGAGACTTCGCTAGCAGTTGCGGAGGGGACGGCCGCCGTCTCGCAGTAGCGTGTGTGGTAGTCGACGCAAACAATTATCCATCGGTTGCCCTTAGCGGATTTTGGGAAGGGGCCCAGAAAGTCAATGCCCACTTGTTCGAAAGGTGCGCTTGGAGTAGGCATCGGCTGTAGAAGACCAGCTGGACCAGTTGGTGGACGTTTGTGACGCTGACATTGCATGCAGCTTGCCACATAACTTTCAACAGACTCCTGCATACCAGGCAAATAAAAGCGCTCTTTAGTCCGGTGAAGCGTCCGCGCCAAACCTAAATGTCCAGATGTAGGGTCGTCATGCCTGACACTCATAATAACTGTTCGCAGGCTCTCCTGGACCACTAGAAGGAAACGCGCGCCACTGCTGGAGAGGTTCCTTTTGAACAACAGTCCATCACGCATACTGAAACGGCGTGCACTAGTGGAAGCGGATGCAGCGGCAAATAGTGGTGCTAGTTTAGCGTCCTTCCGCTGTTCTGCTCTGAAACTGGGATAGTCCGGGGACGTAGGCGACACAGACGCTACAAGCTGGTCAAGTTCATCGGATTCACAGTCTTTTGTGCTAAGTGGCATACGTGAAAGACAGTCCGCGTCAGCATGTCGACGACCACTCTTGTAAGCGACGGTAAAACTATATCCTTGTAGCCGGAGTGCCCAGCGCGCAAGGCGGCCACAAGGGTCATGAAGGTTGACAAGCCAACACAACGAGTGGTGGTCGGTTACGACTGTGAATGGGCGTCCGTACAAGTAAAACCTAAACCGCTGAATTGCAAATAGTACCGCCATGTATTCTTGTTTTGTAACAGTGTAGTTTTGTTCCGGCCTGCTTAGGGAGCGGCTTGCGTATGCGATGACGTGTTCGCGGTCGCCGTAACATTGTACTAAGACGGCTCCAATACCTATGCTGCTAGCATCCGTGTGAAGCTCTGTCGTAGCAGAAGGACTGAAGTGCTGAAGGACGGGTCATGACGTCAGCAAAAACTTCAATTGACGGAATGAAGAATCGCACTCCGGAGTCCACTCAAAGGAATTGTCCTTTTGTAAGAGGCATTTGAGAGGATACGCAACGTCGGTAAACTTCGGAATAAAGCAGCGGAAGTACGAACAAAGCCCCAGGAAACTACGAAGCTCCTTGACGGAACGCGGCGCATTGAACGCCTCAACGGCTGCTGTCTTCTGGGGGTCAGGGCGGATGCCATCCTTGTCAACGAGATGCCCGAGCACAAGCGTCTTGCGGTCTCCGAAGTGGCGTTTCTTCGAGTTTAAAATTAGGCCAGCGTTACTGATGCAGTTCAAAACAGTATCCAGACGAGAGTTTTGTTCACTGAACGTGCGGCCAAAGATGACGACGTCGTCGAGGTAGCACGTGCAGAGGTTCCACTTCAAGCCACGCAGAATGGTGCCCATAAACCTCTCGAACGTTGCCGGTACATTGCACAGTCCAAATGGCATCTCGTTGAATTCAAAGAGCCCATCAGGGGTTACAATGGCAGCCTTTTCCTTGTCCTCCGGGTGCATCGGAATTTGCCAATAAGCGGATTGTAAGTCTACGGAGAAAAAATAAGAGGCCGAATGTAAGCAGTCTATTGCGTCCTCTATACGGGGCAGCGCGTGTACGTTCTTTTTAGTCACGGCATTCAGTCGGCGATAGCCGACGCAAAATCTCCAAGATCCATCTTTCTTCTTAACAAGGGCTACCGGTGCTGCCCACGGACCGGCTGACTCTTGTACCACTCCCTTTTGCATCATTTCCTGCACTTAGTCATTGATAATTTGTCTTTCTGACGGGGAAACACGATATGTGTTTGGCAAATCGGACTTGCCGCACCAGTGTTGATGGTATGGCGCGTTCGAGACAGGGGGATAGGGATTACTTTGCCCTTCTGCGCACAGTCAAATACCGAAACCTGCTTCAACAGCACATGCATTAAAGTTCGGCGCTCGCTTGAGCTAAGCGACTTATTTATCGTTGCCATAAGCGCCCCGTCCAAATTGTGACAACCAGTTCCGTAACGTTCTTCCGTCACGTCTGTGAGCTCGACCACTGATAAGGTCGCGTGTTCTTTGCTGAGTGTCACGGGCTCAGAGGAACACTTTACAGTCCATAGGCCAGTTCGTCCGCCATCAATCAAAACCACACAATGGGGAACCAACACATTCTTCTTCACGCAGTTTATGTGCATTGGTTCTACGCTCGCATCGATGCTGTCAGAATCCGCGCCGCGACAAACAACAAGAACACGTACGGTAGACAACGCAGGTATGAACGTATCGCCAAAGACACACAGCGTAGTTTGGTCATTCGCTGGAGTTTCCAGAAGTTCTGAAGGCATCTGGCCACTCACAAAGACTTTCCCCGTGCGACAGTCTAGAGTGGCACCACATTCTCGCAAGAAGTCCATGCCGAGAATGACGTCATATGTCGACCGAGGAATAATCGCAAACTCTGTCGTTATCATAAGGCCTCCCGAAAATACCTCAGCACTGCACACACCAATAGGGCGCAGTGGCTCTCCACTCACTCCACAGAACGTCGAAGTTTCATCCCAGGTAAAAACAACTTTCCACCCTAACACGTCTTTAAAGGAACCACTCATCACGGAAATCGTTGCACCTGTGTCCACCAAGGCCATCACAGGCACATGATCAACCAAAACACGCAATTTTTTTAAACATACACACAGGAGGTATTTCTTTCAGCAGCACGTTTCTAGCGACCTCACCCCCATGGGCCGCGCTGGCTAGTTTTCCGGTGGCGAAGATGGCGCTTTGCGACGCAGCGGTGAAGGAGAACGATGAGCACGAGGTCATGGTGGGGGAGTTAAACTTCTGTCAGATGCCGGGGAGTGGTTGCGGAAGTTGCTGGGCCAATAGTTGTCATCAGGTGGTATGTGGGCCGGCCACCGGACACCATGTGGCTGTTCGAAGGGTCGTGAAAGTCGGATGGTTGGTGATACCGAGGAGTCATCCGAAGGTTGTGAAATCGCGATATGTGGCCGGGCACACCGCAGGAATAGCACACTGGCTGAGGTCGAAACGTCGGTCGCTCGTCGATGAATAGAGCGTCATCATTTGCTCTTGTGTGACGTATGTACTGGTCGGGTGCGTCGGGAATCGTGTGACGAACCACACCAGAACGGTGTGGTAGAATAGTAGAGAAGGAGGAAGACGAAGACAAATAAATGGTTCATCGTACAGCCATCACGTCTCTTGCGTCACACACACACACACACACACACACATATATATATATATATATATATATATATATATATATATATATATATATATATATATATATATATATATATATATATATATATATATATATATATATATATATATTGCTGCGTACTGCGTACATGCACGAAGACAAAGAAACGTATACGGTGAACGCACTTGTCGCCCAGAGCGAGAGAGGAAGAAAAAAATCAGGGGGATCTTTAACCAGTTGGCCGCTTCTGAGCTGCCCCTCACGACCTAATAAACGGCCCCTTTCAACGTCTACCAGTCTCTTTTAAACGTAACAGAGTGGTGGAGGAGCTGGGTAAGCGCTTCAACTACGGAACAATCACTGCCACAGCTTCGACGAAGCCGTCGACTTGCCGGTCTCCCACCATCTGCCGTGAGTGACTTCGACATGCCCGAAGAAGCAGGCGTTTCCAGGACGGCACCATCTCGCCCGCTTTCATACTACCGAGTTCCATCGCCCTTCGGAGGAAAAGCCGAAGAAGATGTCGACACCTGGCTCACCAAGTACAAACGTGTGGGCAAGTCCAACGGTTGGGATGCAGCCGCTATGCTAGCCAACGTAGTGTTCTCCCAGACCGACACCGCACTGGTATGGCACGAGAACCACGAGGATGCACTCACGACGTGGGATCTTTTTGTTGAAGAGCTCAGGGCGTGTTTCGGCGACTCGATTGCTAGAAAGAAGCGGGCTGAGCAAACACTGTCTCAACGGGCACAGCTACCAGGTGAGACATGCACCACTTACATAGAAGAAGTGTTAAGGCTGTGCAAGGTGGTCTGTGCTACCATGTCGGAAGAGGACAAAGTTGGGCATCTGCTGAAGGGGATTGCTGAGGACGTGTATAATTTTCTAATTGGAAAAGAAAGCCTCAGTTCTGTGTCAGACGTCATTCAGCATTGCCGAACGTTTGAAACGCTCAAGATG
Source organism: Rhipicephalus microplus (assembly GCF_043290135.1). Lineage (NCBI taxonomy): Eukaryota > Metazoa > Arthropoda > Arachnida > Ixodida > Ixodidae > Rhipicephalus > Rhipicephalus microplus. Next base: position 18,688,334 of record NW_027464588.1, read on the forward strand.
CGTCGAATTGTGCCCAAGTTTGGTCGGCTGGCTAGCGTTACAACTGTTGCCAGTGTGGACACGAATCCTGGCCTTGACCTTTTTTCTACCATTTAACAGATTGTTCGTGAGGAACTGTCCCACCGAGAAATGTCGTGTTCGACAGCTGACCATCACAAGTTGTGTCTGCCACGTGAGGCTATGGATGTGCCTTCTTTAACCCCATGGCAACCGACGATGAGCCCGGCAACTGTGGAGTACAGCCCAGCCCCACAGTCAAGGATGACAACCAGATTTCCCGCGTCGCGGTATGAACGACGCTCTCAGCGCATGCCTCCTCGACACCCGACGTCTCGGTACCCCGCACCTCCACCACTCTGTTACGTTTGAAAGAGACTGGTAGACGTTGAAAGGGGCCGTTTATTAGGTCGTGAGGGGCAGCTAAGAAGCGGCCAACTGGTTAAAGATCCCCCTGATCCTCTTTCTCCTCTCTTGCTCTGGGCGACAAGAGCGTTCACCGTATACGCTTCTTTGTCATCGTGCATGTACGCAACAATATATATATATATATATATATATATATATATATATATATATATATATATATATATATATATATATATATATATAAGACGCAAGAGACGTGATGGCTGTACGATGAACCATTTATTTGTCTTCGTCGTCCTCTTTCTCTACTATTCCACCACACCGTTCTCGTGTGGTTCGTCACACGCTTCCCCCTCCCCCAAGAGAGACGTAGATGCAGGGGCGAATGATATCGTTTAAGTCTCTCGACATGAACGATGTCACTCTGGCGACCGAGTGGTCGATCTCGTAGTTAACTGCCGAAATCTTGCGTATGATCGTATAGGGTTCTTCCATGATTGCGCTGAGTTTGCCGCGGTTCGGGTGCCAGGGTGTTTCATATAGAACGAAGTCTCCCACTTCAAGCTCTAATGGAAGGAAGTTCTTGTCATATATGACCTTGTTTTTCTCGTGATATGCCTCTGAATTGCGGACTGCATTTGTACGAGCTTCCTGCAGATTTTCGGTAACGCCTAAAAGAAGACAGGGATACGATGGTGTGCCATACATAAGAAAGCAGGGTGGGTAGCCTGTGACTTCGTGAGGTGTTCTATTGTACTCGTCGACAACGTCCGAGAGGAGAAGCGGCCACGGTTTTCGGGGTTCGTCGTTAATATTGCATCGGAGGCGAGTAACGATCGTCTGATTAGTGCGCTCGTTTAGGCCATTACACTGCGGGCGTTGTGAGCTTGTTAAAAGCTTATGAATATTGTTGTGGTTGAGGAACTGCTTAAATTTGCCGGCGGTAAATCCTGTGCCGCGGTCGGAAAGGAACTTCCGAGGCTTTCCAGCAGCGAAGATACTCTTCAGGCAGGAGATGTACGCGTCGCAAGTCTCATTCTTGTGTGCAAAAGCCCAGACATAACGGGTGGCATGATCAACGGCTAAGTGAATGAATCTTTTGGATGAGCCGTAGTTGCCGAAACCTCCGATAATGTCCATGGCCAGAAGATCAAATGGTTGTTCCGCTGGTGGCAAAGACTCCAAGGAAACAAATCGTTTGGTCTTCGGTTTCTTGCAGCGCTGGCAAGTATCGCAGTGGCGTATGTACTCGCTCACGTCGTGATGATGTCGGACCAATAGTACTGTGGGGAGAGAAGCCGCAACGTCTTCTTTACCCCGACATGACCGAAAGCGTCATGAGCTTTTTGCAGAAGAGAAGACCAGAGGGCAAAAGGCACATAGACTTTTCGTATTCCTCTGCGTGTCACTATACTCAGTCTGTTCTCAATGGTATGCTTTCCGGGTGGTTTGTCGTGATGCTCTCGCAGTTGCTCAGAAGATTGGAGTTGAACTAGCGGGCTTCGAGATAGTGCATCAGCTTCAATGTTGTCAATGACCTTTTGGTGTTTGATGTTCACGTCGTACATGGAGAGTTTCAAAGACCACCGGAAAAGTCGGCCTCGGGAGTTCTTGATTCTTTTAAGCCATTGCGACGCTGCATCATCTGTGATAACAGTGAAGGGTTTCCCGTGTAGATAGCAGTGCCATTTATCAATGGCGTCAATAATTGCCAAACATTCGAGTTCTGCGATGGCGTAATTAATTTCGTGTTTTAGTAACTTCCCTGAATGATATGCAATTGGGTGTTCTCTACCTTTATCATCAGCCTGCTTCAAGACGGCGCCGATACCTCTGTTGGATGCATCGCAGTATAGCACACAAGGCTTAGTGGCATCGTAGATGTTAAGGATTGGCTCTTAATTCACGCATTTCTTGAGCTGAGTGAAAGCCAGTTCACACTCCGAATCCCAGTTCCAGGTGGCGTCTTTGCTGAGCAGGCGCGTCAGTGGGTGAGCGATTTGACTGAAGTGGTCGATGTATCGACGGTAAACGTTGACAGTGCCGAGAAAACGCTGCAACTCTTTAGGGCGTGATGGTGTCGGAAACCGTAGGATTGCATCCACGTTGCCTTGCTTTGGAGTGATGGTGCCATGCGAAACCTTGTGTCCCAGGTACTCAATGGAGGTTCGAGCGAATCGACATTTCTTTAATTTCAGCTTGACGCATTCGCTTTTGAAAGCTTTCAAAACGCCCTACAGATGCCTCAGATGGTCTGGAAACGTGTCAGAGTAGACAACAATGTCATCGAAGTAATTCGTGACGTTCTGCAAACGGTTTTTTGCCAATATAAATTTGACAGCTCGTTCCAAGGTGGCCGGAGCATTCCGAAGACCACAAGGCATGACGAGCAACTCGTAGTGACCGGTACGTGTGACAAACGCCGTTTTCGGAATGTCATCATGGTGAATCTTGACGTGCCAGTAACCTGACATTATGTCTAACGTCGAGAAGTACGTACATTTCCCCAGAGAATCGAGAACGTGATCTATGCGAGGGATGGGCTGATAATCAGGCAACGTCAAGTCGTTCAGCTTGCGATAGTCGATGCAGAAGCGCGTGCGTACTTCTCTTTTTTTCTCTGCCAGAAGTGCTGGCGCAGCGTATGGGAAGGTAGACAGTCGTATGACACCTTGCTTGAAAAGCTCGTTGATCTGTCTGTTCATTTCAACTCTGTCGGTTTCTGAACATCGATAGGGAGCTTTACGAATGGGAACATTGTTGGTGAGATGAATATGCGATGCATTTCGCCACTGATGCACCCAATGTCTGTCTGTGACTTGGAAAAAATGTCATCGTACTTGTGGATAAGCTGCTTCAATGCCAACTGTTGAGTTTTATTTAGATGTAGTACATCGCAAACTTCAACACCTTGCAAAGACGCGCCCATGTTAGCCGTGATGTGGTTTTGTGTACGAGAATGGAGGATGTCTTTCCCTTGGCGTAGAGTCATGGTGTCAAGGTCCACCGACAAGTTAAATAAACAAGCACTATCCAAGCCAAGAAGTTGCTCTTCATGCTTTGTAGAACATGAGCCTGAATTTCTCTTGTCACTTTTCCTATCTGTACCTTTAGATTAACGCGACCCAAAGTTTTGGTAGATGATGTGACTGACTTCTTGAACTGAGATGCATGAATTCCTCATTATTTGCAGGAGAAGTGCCTTCAGCACTGTTTCGCTGATACAGGTAATCGTAGCTCCGGTATCAAGAGTAGCGCTGACAGGGTACCCGTTAATGAGGGCATCAAACTGAATTATATGAACTCTGGGTCGCCCTCCTTGTTTCCCTGGTTGGTGGAGAGGGCGGAAATGCTTGCGCATCGTGGGCATTCATTATGCCAGTGCATCTGTCTGGGTAAGTCATCCATCGCGCAGTGTTTGCACTCGCGCACGGGTGTTCGTACCGGGGTATTACGTAGACGCTGACTGGTTCTGTCACTTGTTACGTTAATCTGTGTATTCCGAGCTGGGGGAAAGCGATGTAACTTCACTCTCTGCATGGTTGACTCTACACGAAAAGCAGCTGTAAGCCATGCCGCTGGTGTAGATGAGGTAATCCCATCAAGCGCCATCTCCATATGCGCAGGGAAGCCGTCGATGAGCCCTGATATAAGGTGCGTGTCCTTTAGGTCGGCGAGGCGTCCGAGAGACATTTTTTCATTATATTATTTCTTCAAACTCTGGCCTGTTCGCAACCGGCAATGAATGAATTGGCGAAAAGGATCCGCGACGCCGCTCGTAAAGCGTCCCTTCATGCGTTCACATAAGCTCTCCCAAGACGCGCCTGTGTTGAAAACCTCAGTGAGAAACCATCGGAAAGCCTCACCTTCAAGGTAATCGGAGAAGCAGCACAGCTTGTCTCGCTCTGTCCACGCTGCGGCCGCAGCCCTCACCTCAAAGAGCCGGAGCCACTTGTCAAAGGGAACGTCCGTAGATGCTCCCGAGTACTTCGGGATGTTGATGACTTTCTTGGATGTCGCCATGATGATGGGCATGGTAGATCCTGTCGACTAGTGTGACGCAAGAAAAGTGATGGCTGTACGATGAATCATTTATTTGTCTTCGTCTTTCTCCTTCTCTACTATTCCACCACACCGTTCTCGTGTGGTTCGTCACACAGACACACACACACACACACACACACACACACACACATATATATATATATATATATATATATATATATATATATATATATATATATATATATATATATATATATATATATATATATATATATATATATTCTTTGAGCGTCATTCACGCTGGACCCGACGTATTGTATGCAAGAAGTGTCTAAACGTTTTCAGCTGGTGGAGCAGAAGGCTGGTCAGTGAATCTGACGAAGGCCCGTCTACCAGCTGGAAACGTTAAGTAAAGATGCTGCCGTAAAAATGTCGTCTCTTTCTCGCATATATATATATATATATATATATATATATATATATATTGAATTAACTTGCAGATAGCACATAAGAAAAGAATCGTATTTACTAACGTTTCGGCCGTGGCACGGCCTTCGTCAGAGAGTAGCGGTATGATGTATATATATATATATATATATATATATATATATATATATATATATATATATATATATATATATATATTAATATATATATATGTATGTATGTATGTATGTATGTATGTATGTATGTATATAGGGGGTGAGTAATAATTCAATGGGCCAGTTAGTCTTCGTGAAGGTATGGGACATGGCACAACGGGAGCGTTGTCAACAAGGATAAATTTATTTCCCAACAGTTTCGGGAGGTTCCTCCCTTCATCAGGGGATGAGGTATACATATATAATTTGAAATCTTTGTCTATTTCACCTACAGGACGAAGCACCAATTATCCAACAGCAGCCACGGACAGTGTGCCTAAGATGTACCCCTGCGCGCCCTCACTCTGCATGTGCCATCTTTACCAGGACAGCGAACAAAGACAACACCAGTCTTGTCGGTGCTCCTATCATAAAAATGGCTATGGAAATCTACCTAATCTGTACACGTTCTGGGTCAATAATGAATGTTACATGTCAGGGGCGGCAGCCTGCAGCCCGGGGGCGGCATGCGGCCCGTGGAGCGGTAATATGTGGTACTCAGCACGACGTCAAAACTTGCTATCTCCTTGTCACAGGCCGAAATCGTTATCCACTTTATTTCTAAGACGCTTGTTGGGCGTGCCCCAGGAAATGAGCTGTGCAGAGGAAGCCGTAGCAGTTCTGACATCAAGTGAAATTTTGATAAGTAACCTATCTTTGCAACCGACCCTTTTGAACGGTCTAGCCAGAACGCCCTTCCTGTGTGCGTTTTTGCTTTCTCCTGAGTGCACGTGCGTTTTTTTTTATTTCTCTCTCTCTCTCTACACCCTCTTTCTTGGCCCTGTTTCCCCATCCTCAGTGCTGGGTAGCAAACCGGATGCCAACATCCGGTTGATCTCCCGACCTTGCCTTTCTCTCTCTCTCTCTCGCTCTTTTGCAACCTTGTGACATGTATCCTTAAAGTTAACATGATATCTTTTCCAGCTTGGATGCATAATTGTCTACTCCCAGAATTTTTCTCTTCAGCAACAAAGCCCCTTCTCCCACACCCTGGACAACACAATGTCACCTTGATTCGACCCGGCCTTACCCCTCAAAACGTTGTTGACCCCTGCTATAAGTTGCGTCGTCGGTGATCTCAACGAGGAGAAAGTTTGACTACGTGAGTGGACGCAATGCCGTAGGAGCGAGGACTACATGCATCATTTTATTAGCTTAGAATTGGTCGAATCGTACCTCTGATCAGCATTTTTTTTACCATGGCCTGTAGCTCCAGCCTGTGCACTTCTCGGACAGTTAAAACAAGCATCGAGAAATTGACTGATTCCCCCTTCCGGCTATTCATGCGTGAACTTTAGGCCTTTTGAACAAAAACTAAACAACTTTGAAATACTCCAGGCGCATTTATTTCACTCGTGAGACTACACGCCCCCTTAGCACCACCAGGCAATCGTTCACACATCTAAATATGTTTTGCTCTAAAAGTCTGATTAATAGGCACTGCAATGCTTCTTTCACAGTTTCCTAAAATCATTGTGCTTAAAATGGGAGCGATGCTCCCCATACACTTTGCATCTGTATTAAGAACTGGTCATTAAAAAAAAGTGTCTTGGCAAGATAAGAGTTACAATATGGTCACGTGATTGTGGAGGAAAATAAACAGGTAGTGGGGATGATTAATTACTTATTGGGGGTATTTGTACTTAGGAAAACTCCGAATACAGTGAATAGGCTCTAAAAACTTTCTAAAAAAAGCAATTCTAAAAAAACTTTCAGTCAAAAGGCCGGAAGAGCTGCGAAAGTTCTGAGGGTCCGACTCCTCGATAGCATGCTTTACGTTCCTGAGAATGTCAGGCTGAAGAATAAAACTTAGAACTTATACCAAAGCAATAAGGTGAAATACGCAATCACATCAGGGCGATCCACAAGTTTCCACGTCAGTCACGCGTCCAAGGGCTTTCTAGGAAACAAGCGACGCTGCTTCACCGGTAAAGAATTGACTCCGCAAACACGCCGGCTTGGTCATTGAAGACTGTGTGAGGCGTCTTCCCGTTTTGTGTCTTTTGTGGTGACATTGGCGGCATCAAACATTTGAGTGCGCCCGAAGTTTGACAGAGAAAGAACAAAGATGGTACACAACTTGCAGAAAGGTTCTCACAAGCACAGGACATTTGAAGATGTCATTTTTCCCGAGAGAACCCATGGCGGCGAGAAGGAGTGTGCAATGGATCCTGATGTCGTTCCTGCGAGACACTGGGCTGAGTGACATTTGATGACGGACCCCTATAGTTCAAGAGATGTTCAGGTGGAACAATTACCGGTCATTTATGCCAGGCTATAACCTCGCCTTTGCAGCATATCACAACCACCACCTCCTCCATTACATCATACCGCTACCCGCGAGCACATCAGCCGGGCTCCCTTCAGGCCACAGGATACCCAACCCATGGCCGAAGAGATGGGGGTTGTACAAAACACCTATTTGTCACTACCTCGACACTAAAGACTGGAGTGACGGGTGTAACCTCCAACGCACCCAAAACCGACTGAAGAAGGAAGCGTGTCATACGCCCGAAAGCAACATACACGGAACATTGATGCACCACCTCTATCCAATGAAACATGGATATCTGTGCCCACTCTGAAACGTACCGGTCATCTCGCACTTGCTCTTGGAATGCCAATACCATGCAAACAACACATTGCGACCAAAGAGGATGGTGAACTAAGCACCAAAAACGAATCACGACCACCTAATCGAAACATATAGGAGGCCAAGCTCGTCCTAGAGGACCCGGAAGACCAGTGAAAACTTGTCGCCAGGGCCAAGAGGGCAGTCAAAGCCAGAGGTTTCCGAGACTATAGGGAACCCGTAGGTTGGTAGGCAACACTGCAGGTTGGCGCAACTATGTACTTCGTTCTGTCGAGCAATAGGCCAGAAGTTCGACTGTGCTTGTTTAACCAGTGCCTGGCGGCCGAAATTCTCTGCCTGCCACAGCAGCGGCAGATGCTCAACTATTTCACCAAGGCTGTGGTGGATCAAGGTACGCCCCGGGGCCTTCGCAGAACCTTATGGGGCTACCTTTCCGGATGAGTAGCCAGAAACAACCTTACGCCACGTTGGTGTACTCCTCTACCCATTGAGAAAACCCGGTGGGTTCTGCGATCAGCACTGGGAATCGAGCGCGGTACCTCCCACATTGGTAGCGAACACTCTAACCATGTAGCCACCGCTGAGGGGAATGACATCGGGCATCGGTCAGAACACTGTTTCGGCATTAAATGTTTATTTCTCTCTGTCTCTCAGCATCAATGGAAAATGCGAAATCTCACTTCGAGGGATTTTCATTTTTCCGGAAAAATTCAAGCACTTCATCAGAGTTCCGAACCACAAAAGGATCAGTGATATTTAATGCCACACAAATGTCGCTGGAGTAATCCAGAAGTTTCATTGTGCCGCTTAACCTCCTCTGAGACATTGTGACAACTAAACGGACGGAACATGTTCTTTATGAATTTTTGTTGTGAAAAAAAAATCATGGTAGCCTTTGTTAGCAGTAAGTACTTTTTTTCAGACAACACAAATTGAACTCATAGCGCAATGCAGCGGTCTCGTGCCAGCGGCAAATTATATCTTTATCAAGTTTTGTCCACATTTACATTACATTTACTTCTAGTATCACCCCCTATACTTTCTCTTGGCATCATTATCTGTTAGTTCTCATTATTAATATGTGTGTGACAGAGAAAGCGAGCCCTTAAATTTACACATCTTTCTTACGATGCTAGCGCCTGCTTTTTAGGGGCGAAGCCCCTTATGGCGTGGCTTGGCGTCCCTCGTATGTAACCACCAGTGGCACATACCCGAAATAGGTATAACACTTGACCTCCAAGGTGGTGCCAGTGAGAGATTTCTTCTGTGAGTTGTTTAACAATAAAAAATAGTGCTCAATGTATATGCGAATGGCTGCTAATGGGGAATGAGAGACATGAGCATTCGGCTTTTAGTCAACGCGCACGCTGCGATCCCTATTAGCAGTCATTGGCATGTACATTGAGCACTATCGGACAAGAAAGGGATGCTACATTATACTCGCTGGGTGTAACCTCCTTAGCTTTAGAAAGGTTTAGCGAGCGTTGAGCCGCAGTGCCATGAATACAATGAACTTGTATATACCATGAATGAACTCAAGGTGGTTAAAAATGAGAAGTAGATACGAAGCGCAAGCCGTAAGAAAGTAAAAGCCGAATTCTCCTGTCTCTCATTTCTCATTAGCAGCCATTGGCATGTAAATTGAGCCCTATCTGACAGGGAAAGGTTGCTACGTTATACTCGCTGGGCGTAACCTCCTTGGTTTTCGAAAGGTTTAGCGAGTGTTTGGTCGCAGTGCCATGAATACAGTGAACTAGAATATACCATGAACTCGAGGTGGTTAAAGGTGGGAAGTGGACCCAAAGCGCAGGCCGTAAGAAAGTGTGCGTGTGCCACCTCTCGTTTAGTCCTTGGAATGTCCGCTGGATGGCGGTGCTTCTATATGGGGAATATATGATAAAAAGATGCGAGATGGTGGGACTTGGAGTGTTGAATAGATGAACGAACGGACACACAAACAGATGCATTAATGGACGCATGAACGGACGCAGGGGCGGATGCACGAAAGAACGCAGGGACGGGCGCACAAACAGACGCATGGACGGCCACACAGACGGACGCATGGACGGACGAATGCTTCGCCCCGCTCTCCATCATTCACTCCGTGGATATGCTGCCATTTTTTTATTCTTGGTTTGCAGCTTTGAAGTGCTTCGGAATTGCTTCTTTTGCTTTCTCACAGTATATTAACATATAAATAACGACAAATGCACCTTTTTATCGCCTATCAGCCGGGAAAGCAAATATTCGCAACTGTAATATTCGTTCCGACGCTCTAATGGTGCATAAAAAAATGCGATCTGCATTTAGCATAAATTGGACAAAATTTGACAGTACTGCGGCTTGATGACCCTTTACGGAGTAGAAATGTCCAAAGAAATGGAGCAGAGTTTGACATTGAGTGTTCCCTTTCTTTCTAACACAAAACTTGCTGAGTGAGCACTCTTTTTCCTGATGCATGTGAAGGATCAGGAGAGAAAGGGAGAGAAAGAACTATTTATTAAAAAGCAGAGATTAACCAGCATATGCGAATGGCTGACTTGTCATGGGGAAGGAGTTGAAAGTAGAGGGAGAGAGAAAATCACATAAGGAGTTGAAATAGAATAGAAGATTATAGAAGACGTCCTCGTTGTATGTGGACGCAGCTGTTCTTATCTTTTCAGGCTCCCTGTGTGTTTCTTCGCACAACTGCAACTGCAAGATAAATGTACATATGCATATAATGAAGAGAGGATGGCCTTATTGATGCCTTTTTTGCTATCAAAACGATAAGTATGCAGACTTTTCGGGGCACGACTAAGATAGGAAGTGTGCAAGCTTAGACGACGTAGAAGCAGCTTTATTTCTTGCAGTAATACACCCAGAGAATCGTGACATTCACTGAAAATAGTTTTTGTTTAAAACGTCTTATGTGTCCATTTTACTCAAAACCTAGTTTGACACTTCACATTTGAATTCCGCGCGTAAGGAACATTGGTCTGGAGGGCATCATTGCATCATCGCATAAAACACCGCGGTTTTCCCTTTGGCTTGCGACAAAGTAGACTCACTGCTTTATTTTAGGCACTGTATTACTTTAATAATACGCATCTTTGAGTACGGCGTAGCAGGCGCAACTTGAGCTTAGAGGACAGTCGATTGAAAGACAGGGCCTTTGAGATTTGTATTTTTATACAGAACATTGCAGAGAAAACAGAGTTTCATACAATAATACCTAGAGGGGAATCTGGCGATAGTGCCTATACGTGGGCGACTTCAGCAGCGCTTGTACCCTCGTGGGAGTATAGTGTACTAGAATATTCTAGTTCACTATATTGGGAGTCATGGGAAGTACAGGCTTCGGATCTGCTTCGAGTGGATCACGTTCTTGAAATTCAAGACACTTGTTTGCTGTATGTAAAACAAAGTGATATGAATGCATGTCTAACTGAAACTCGCCTAATTTTTTTCTACGCAAACTTTATTGCAAAATGTTTTTGTGACTAGGTGGTAAAAATTAAAACCTGGACAAATTTAACCACTAGGGTGCGCATTTCTCTGCCATAGCGTTCGAGATTTGGCACCAACAGGTGTAAATAATTATTATTTAAAACATTTCGAAATGAACACTTTTGTTTTGCCCTCAAAAGTACGTAAATTTTATTTATGTAAATACCAGTGCAGTATTAAGTGAGAAACACTTTTTTGTCTGCTGCGATGTCAAGTGGTCTGTCCACAACGCACCTCTCGTTTTGTTGTGAAGTCGAATCTAAAGAGCGTGGTGGTGTGTCCACTTCACGTCGCCTTTGTTTGCAGTTTATTTCAAGGAGTTTTGACCAGACGCACTAACAAAAAACGTGAACGCGATGTAATATCCTGCACAAGTATGGGACGCTACATCTATGCACAGCCCCGCCACGGTGGTCTAGTGGCTAAGGTACTCGGCTGCTGACCCGCAGGTCGCGGGATCAAATCCCGGCTGTGGCGGCTGCATTTCCGATGGAGGCGGAAATGTTGTAGGCCCGTGTACTCAGATTTGGGTGCACGTTAAAGAACCCCAGGTGGTCAAAACTTCCGGAGCCCTCCACTACGGTGTCTCTCATAATCAAATAGTGGTTTTGGGACGTTAAACCCCACATATCAATCAATGCTTCGCTCAAACTGTCAATCCAGCGTTGCAGTTAATTGCGAGGTCTAGCAGTTTTCAGCTTCTTTTAACAACAAAGGCGCAGCTTCCCAGACAACGCTCCGACAACCTGAGGTTGTCCTGAGGATGACCTACACCGTACGAAAGTATGACCTGAGGAAGCCCTCAAATGAACCTCAAGTGGTCCTAAACCAGTCCGTTTGTCCGGCCTCAGATCGTCCTCAGGGCATCCAGAAAAGAGCACATTATGATGAGTCTAGTACTTTTTGAGGACGAAGCATACAAGACCTAGGCACTCATCAGACCTTACGAAAAGTTGCTCTAATTCTTCTTTTGGAGCGCTGAAATGACAACTGATCAATCAAAAGTGCCTGAACATGCACACTCTTTAAAGCACTGCCTGTGAGGTTTCAGTAACAATTTCTTCAAGTATAGCAATAAAAACAGCAATGCACAGAAAACATGTTTATTTTCAGGAATGAAACTTGGCAGTTTTCACTAGATGAGACTTCTTGCCCTGTGCCTTCAGAGGTCTTCATCCGATGGGCTTGACAACGCGACACTTTGAAGACATTCTGTAGTAATAGAAAGCAGCATATCTTGAAGCACAAGTGAATTTAGAGTATCAATAAGAATATTAAGACAATAACAGCATGCCAGATTTGAAAGCATAAAATGAAAATTATATTACCATAATGTGCAGGTACGAACTAGCCATTATATAATGGTGAAAATGATTTATATAGTTCATGCTTGCATACACATCAAAATTCGAGTAAGGCAAGAAAATTATTTAAACTATAACAGCAAAAGTATCATATGTTATGATAGCTTCAACAGCACAGATAATAAAACTCACCCTCATGGTGAGTGCGAGAAGTTCTTAAGCGCTGCTTCTGGAGCTTTTCCCCAGCATGCCGAAGCCACACTTTAATCACACACTCGATGTCATTTTTTTTTGTTTCCGGAAAATTTCGCCTCACGGCCTCTGAAAAAGTACAAAGTTCATAAAACAGGAATTACACAAACATAATACATTAATATAATGCTACATAGGTTGTTTGAAGAAGTACCTCTAGTCAGCATGATCGACATTTTGATAGGTGGGCACATCATCATTAAAGGTCCTTGCCATCCTTCCCCATGTTAATTTCAAGAGTACTGACATTGACACTATGTGTTGCATTACAAGAAGAACACCACGAAGAAGACATCATTGTAACTTTTTTGAAACCTAGCATGCAAAGAATGATGAGGCGCCTTTGACGAAAATACGTCCATGTATGAAAATGTTGACCAGCTTGTCTTAGGTACTTATTCCTGTTTAGAGATCCTCAGTGATCACTATGAGCTTCCATCTGTTAGTTTTCATCTGTACATAAGATTTCCACTACAGTTAAGAATGCCTAGTAGTGCTACCTGATAATAACTTCTGCAAGTAGTGAATGCTTGCGTATGTGTGCCATGCAAGTATACTAGTGTGCTTGAAGAAGCTGCAGGGTTTCTTACTGACAACAGATATTTCATGCTAAAAATTTTCCATGTTTAAGCACATAATTTTAATTAGCAAGCATCCTAAAAAATTTAATGCTTTCATGAAAAGATTGTTCTTTTGCTATTGACTTCAAATGAAAGATAATGTGGATAACAGACTTAGAAATGTCTGTACTCAAACACGGCTCTTGCAGCACATGGTGTTGTGAAACAAATTACTCACTGCAAATGACATCTGTGACACCTAGATCCACAAACTTCCTTTTGCCTTTTTGGCCTGCCCAGCTGAACTGCACAGCAACCTCAAGGCTTAGCAGAAGCTCCAGCATCCTCCTGGCTGCTGCCCCAAAAGTTGAGCCACCAAGGCCAGCAAGCTGCTGTATCTGTACAGTTTTGAGGTCATTATTTTTTTTAGAAGAGTAGCTTAATGCAGTGACTAGAAAAAAAAATTATAGAAAAATATAATGAATGACGTACAAGCTTTAGCTTAATGTTGCCATCAGCAGCAAGTCTCCCCTCAAGACTTAGAAATTGGTCAATATCCTTGACCGGTGTCAAAACCACATCATCATTTGTCTCATCTTGAAGCCTCACTGTTGTGTTGAAAAGGTGCTGCTGCATGGCATCAACCTGTCGTCCCAGCTGCTCTAGCCTCATCAGGATAGTTTGCGAAATTCGCATGAGTTGACGCACGTATTCTGTAAAGACGTGTTCATGAAGTAATAGCGCTGAATTGCAACATATAAAATGGCAAAAGCTGAGATAACATTGAAAATGAGAAGTGCTACTAAACACAGCAAAACAAGCACACAGTTGTTTATGGCTTCTCTGCACATTATTGTCGGTTTTAGAAATTTGTGCCTACATGGCTTCAGTTATTTTGTTAGCATGCTCAGTGATGCCTTTTTAGGACCTGAATACGCATGCAGAGTTGACACTGAGATGAAGCACCTTCATTGCGTGCTGTGATTCAGTGTACCCATATATTTACAACCTAGTTTTCAACAAAAACTTGGAATAAGTTCAGAAAAATTGTTGAAAGTTAGGTTATTAAGTGAATTTGTGAAAAATAGAATAAGCAGAAACAGATACTTTAATGTTTTAAGCACTGAAACAATGTGTGACCAGACCATACATATAACAGTTGCCATAGTTTTTGCAGCAAAGTGATGCCACTATCACTTTCCCAACGAAAGCAAAAAAAAAATGTTTAAAATATAACTCTTCATTTATGGGGTAAAAGCGTGCTCATCGCCATCAAAGTGACACACAGTCCTCATTTCCACTGTGATCAAGAGGCATGTTCTCTACACTAAATAGGCGACAACAGTTGTTTATGAATTAAAAGTATTAATTGTGGCACCTTCGCTTCAATTTTTCTGAGACATCAGGTATTTACACTTGATAAAGCAACTACAGTTAGTACATTGTTCCGAAATTGCAAATAAGCAATTATGCTGCTTACGACTGGCACAGCTATAAGACAAAACGTTTTGCTTAGCACTTGCAAAGATTTTAATCTAAAGAGAAAAAAAACTGTATTCCCTAGACAATAAATACATGCTCTTTGCCATAAATAAAAAATGCTCTTTGCCATAAATAAAAAATGCGACAATAAAAACATGCTCTTTGCCATAAATGCTTATGAATGTCCGGATAAAAAACTTGAGCATGTTTCCGGCATACTCTATCTCACTTGCAGGTGCAGCTGGTGTGGAAAGAACAGAGATCCCCACATGTAAAGCTAAGAAGTTCTTGTACATGTGTGCAGGAATCAGTGATGACAAAACAACGGGTCCTCCATATAAAAGAAAAAAGCGAAACTCAGTCGCTTTCCACCGATCAAGTTCAGCAATGCTCCTCGGCTTTCGGCTAAAATCACATGGAACACACCGTGCAATTTGAGAATTTTTTTCCGACATCTCAAGACGCACTTTGCTTCCAAGTCTGGTCACTTTTGGGCCACGTACCCACAGTGTCAAGAGCTTGTTCATGACACCCAAGCACACAAGGTGCATGTAATCTAATGGTATATCTTTCACTAGGTCAAAAGGAAGTTCCTCAAGAATACTTTCGCCTGTGTGATGCTCCTCCTGGACTTTTAAGCGAAAGCTGTCATCTGTTCGCTTGCGAGCATTGACGTTTGGGAAGCACACCCTGCCCTCACAGTAGACACCTTTTACGTCACATTTGGTGCAGCTGTAATAGCCTGTGTGGCTTCTGACATATAATACAAATGCCTTTGCTGGTGCATCACATATGAGGGCATACAAGCTAACAGGAATTGCAGTTTCTCCAATGGTAATCCCTGTTGTGATAGCAGCATTTATGTCACAAACAAATGGTCGCAAAAAATCATTCGCGTTGTTGGGCTTGCTGCTTCCGAAAAAAACACCCACTATAAATGGTGCTTTGTCCTCCAAATTACTTATGCGTCCCAGTATGCACCAAAATTGGCCCCGTGAACTTTTTGAAACCGGCAGACCGTCAATGTTGAAGCTAAGCTTCAAAATTCTTGGTAGTTCTGCACAATCTTGCAGCACTCGCTGTAGGCCTGCACTGAGGCCGAAATGATGGTATTTCCCGCCGGCCAGCTGCAACACTTCCAGGCACTTCTTGGGCGTCTGTAACAATGCCCTTGCAGTTGAAGGGAGCGCGCTGAAGCATTCGTGGGACTGTAGTACTCTCAAGAGCGATGTAACTGAAGTGTGCGATGCGCGAGATTGTAAGGCCCACGCTTGCAGTCTCTCACGAAAGGCCAGCAAGCTGTCCACACTGCCGCGTTCACAAACTTGCTCTTCGTTACTCCCAGTCGGTGCCAATTCGAAAGAATCCCTCTGCCTCACCTGCGAGGTCGCCGAAGTCGAAGCCGCAGCGCTGCTGTCATGGAAGGCACGCCGTTCGAAGTCTGTGTGATCGTGAGGCACAGAAACACTGCAGCCGCTGGGGTAGCACGCGTCGCCAGAAATCAAAACGTGTCCTTGGGGCACATCCGTTTCTGGAACGATCGAGGAGTGTGCCGAAGGCCGTTCTCTGTCATGAACACAAAGGCGACGATGGCCGTCTTCGAGGTCGACCGCACAAGCCTCGGAGGGCAAGTCGCTCTCTCTTTCGGCGTTGCGGGAATCTCGGTCAACGTACCGCGTGTCATTTATGACATCGGCCTCACTGTCAATAAGCTGAAAACTAGCATTGACGCGCCGATTAATTTCACGCCGAAATTTGCGATCCGCGCTCTCAGCCATCTTGAACAGCACAGAGCACAGTAGAATGGTGGCTAGACCAAAGAACACCCACCACCAGAACACGTTGTTAGGCTAGTCAGTTGGTTTGTACATACATACATGAATAAGCAGTAAAGATATACAGCGCGAGGCTGAAAATCAACTGTCCTCTCTTTTTTTATTTATTTACCTTTGCGGCTTACAACTTCAATATGAAAATTTAACAGAAGACACTCACCTGGCATGCTTACGATTCTTTGAGGGCTTCTGCGAGAAGCTTCCTCTATGGTGTTGTATTGGAATGTTGACTCGACCAATGACTCGACTTGACTTACTGCAGGCCCATAATGATGATGATGATAGTTGCGTCACTTTAAAATGGGTAAACAGTGTCGTAGACATCCAGATTTAAAAGCACCTTGACTGCGCATGGTGACCGCATTAAGGTACTGCTTTTTTTTTGTTAGCACCACCACAACTTCAGTCGCCCACTCGTTTTCCCACAGCGTTCTAGTTCCAATGCTGCTCTATTCACGATAACCTAAGCCAGCCCAGTCGTCAGCATGGTCAGTTGTCGTCTGCTCGATGGGACCGTGCGGCATTGCAACACTGGACACTCGAGAATAACGTGCTCGCTATTCACACTTTTCACGCCTGCATTCATTTTGGAGCCGACACCGTTTATACTCGCACCAAAATTGGTCTGCCGCACGTGCGTTCATTGGGGAAACGGGTCAGACCACAGTCAGTGCGATATAATTCCGTATGCACGTCGGCGGTAGATCACGACCAACGAAAACGTGCAGGCAGAAAGTTTGGCCTACGATCACTTACAAAGTAAATAAATAAATAATAAATAAAAGAACACGTCTTTCTCGTGTTGGCTTGAAGTGCTTCCTCGTGTAACTATCTCATTTTAATGATCGAGAAGTACTTTACTATTATGACTCGAAAGTAGGCATACGAAATCCCGTGGACTTATTCGTTAACAGCCAGAAAATTAACCAAACACGAATTGCGAAAGCTGCATGCACCTACGAAACATGCATATCCTCAAAACGTCCTCGAGCAGACGATATCAGGACAATTCTTCGTCCTTAAAAAGGTCTCAAAGGGGCATTTTGGGGATAATCCTGCAAGTGTCGACTAGAGGACCAAATGAGGACGTCCTGAAACTGCCGAGGACGTTTGTACCATATGAGGACGACCTCAGGTCGTCGAGTGTTGTCTGGGTTCAGTCGATTGCACCCACACCACTACAAACTCCACACAAAGAACGAAGCTGGAACTGTTGAAAAAGATTCGTAGACAGTTTGCTGGCTAGTATGATCATATCCGAAGCCTGTACATAATTCCTCTGAGGCACGGAGGAATGAGGGTACACGATTGCAGCGCCAGATTCCTCTCTAGGTATTATTGTATGAAACTCTAGGGTGGAGAACGCTGTCTCACTGAAAAAAAAAATAGAGGACAAAGTACAACTTTTGAAATGTGCACCTTCTAATATAAATATATTGGTATTGCAGGCACATACACAATGTTACTTTTTTAAACTAAGAGAAGTTTTGGTTTTGAAGGTGACAGCTTGCGCTTTCTGACCTTCTGTACTCCTGACCTTCTGTACTCTTGACCTTCTGTACACCTGACCTGCCCAGCTTGCGGTGGTCTACGGAGCTGCCTGCTCCGGCTCAGATTCCTAACTATGCCGCCTAGGGGCGCTCGAGTTACCCCAGCTGAGCGCCGGTGGATGCAGAGAAATGCATGGGTTGCCGCCGGTTTGAGAAGAGTTTCATCACGGTTTGAGTAAATGTGACGGGTATCTTGAATTATTTTACTTTATGTGACTTTGAGAATCTTCTTTTGCATTTTATATGACATTTCAGAGTATTAATTTTCAAATGGAACCACAAATAAGATACAAAACATGTGTCATCGTGCAAAACAAGACAGAATGATGACAGAGACAGCTTGTAAAAAGCGCTGACCACCAAACGTTTATTTAACTCATGATACCGGCTATACGTCTACACAATGGTAGACTTGTCGCACACTCAGCTGGATTCAATTTACTGTCGGGACAAGAAAGTGCAAGGACTATGACATTTGACAGTGGCCGCGGCATCCAGCGCGCATAGAAAACAACCTAATACATACAATTTCGCGCATAAATACCTTCGTCTCAAATGCAAATGTAGATCGCAGGTACATGAATAATTAATAAAAAACACTCTGCAACTGTTTCGAAGCGAAACAGCAAACAACTTTTCCTGCAAGACTGCAGCGTTTGCTCTTTTGGAGAGCAGATTAACCGCTGCAACTTAACGGTTCAGCTTGGCTATTTGCGCTTTTAATACAGCATTATTCCTTGCCATGGTTTGGCATTTCCCGTGCGATGATTTTGCGGAAGTCATCACACGACGTATCTTCTGGCTGGTTATAGTTGTTTGCGTGGTCAATGAGCGTCGGTCAATCTTTTTTTTTAATTTGTCGCCAGGTGCAGTTTCAGGTGGTTCTGTGCGTTCAAATTCAGTGAGAGGGTGCATGAAGTCTGAGGATGGTCCCGAAGTTGTGTTTGCGGATGGTACTGATGACATATGTCGCTCGATGTCAAGCTCTGCTGTGCGCCGGGACTGAACCTGTTTTCGTCTTGCATTGAAAAAATGTGTTCTGTTATACGCCTTTCCTTGAAATTCGTTTTCATTGGTCCAATTCGTATGCAAAAGCCGTGGGGAAACGTCAAGCATTAAACATTGTTAGTCACTTTTTTTTTGGAGGGGGGGGGGGGGGGGCAGGGTCCATGTTTTTGAACATTTGAACGTTTCAAGGTGCGGCGGACTTTTGCCAAGGGCGGCACCATATACTATGGGTAGTGTGGAAACATGACGGCACAGCATCCGCTTTCAGTCTTTTTATCTTTAGTCCCGGCTTATAGTCGGTTGGAGCAAAGTGCACACTGCACACCTTCTACCTGTCATTTGGGAGCTAAACTTCATTGCCAGCACCTTGAAAGGAAGAAGATGAACATTCAGTGAAAAATTGTGAATAAAATACAAAATTTCTTGTTCTTTTCTAAGGAGTATATCATGCAATTAGAAGTTTATACCATGGTGGCGAAGTTAATAAAACACAGTTATGAAGTGAGCGTATGAATTCACCTCGTTCACCTTGTGACACACGTAACTGGCTGAGATACATTAGCACTAAATAAAACGGATGACCACAAGAAAGAAGGCAAGGACACACGCTACTCACAACTTTTCATTAGGAGAAAAGTTTTCACGTATATATCCTTTTGTCATGCATGCGCGTAGACGGGTAAACTAACACGTTTATAACAGACGGGGTAGCACATAAATTCAAGTTCGAGGTCAAACTAATTAAGCGACAGAGGATAAATATTCACTTATGCAACGATCTCTGCTCTTTTTGGTAATGTAATTAAACTACCAAAGCAATCTCGAAAAAGCTGCTTCTTCCCACAATGGGTGTGTTCGAAAACTTAGTAGCATAACCACATTTAGTGACATGGCTTGCACATGTGGACTCTTGTCATATTTTCTTTTTTTTTTGCTAATAAAAAGTTGTGAGTCTAGCACGTCGTCATTTACTTTCTTGGGGTTGTTGGTTTATTTTTTATTTTATTTTTGCGCTAATATGCGTCTCAGTCTGTCATGCACCACCAACCAGCCCAGCAACTCACTCTTTTGAAGACACGTAGTCATTTACAACCCATATGGCAATTTCAGCATGCCAGACAACGCCTAATTGAGCAGACTTACCCTTTGTAGAAATCACCTTGATCCATTTTTCACCAACCTCGTTCACTGGAAACTCATGAAAAGTCACGTCAGAAGTCTTCCTTTGCCTTGATTCACAAGACACGCAGCACACACCATCGTGATGGTTCATTTGCACCAAGAAAACTCGCTTCGCTGGTGTACAAACGCACCTACCTGCACGCTTCTATCGCAGCTCGGCACGAGAAGACGGTAGCAAAAGATCGTCATTATACAATACTTATTCAAAAATTGCCTTTTATTCATTTTTTTAATCGTCCAGAGTGTGTGCACGCGTAAACATTGCTGTTTTTCTCCCAGTGTCACGTGAGCAAACGACAAAGAAAAAAAAAAGCGCCGCGGCCCCTGTTTTGGCCGTCAGCAACCGGTGCGGATGGGGTAAGTTGTAGCGCCAAAGAGCGCATAGCAGTAGGTGCCAGTACCAGAAAGGACGTGCTGGCGCTTCGCTCGCTGGGCAGGTCAGTACAATACAGTAGGTCGTGGTCATAGTAAATAATTATAGAGGGCGACACCTGCACCTCGTGGGCCACAGCGCGCGTGCGCGCTGCGAAAACGGAGTGTGGTCGCCGGAAGTATCGCTGTTCGAACGAAATTTAAATCAGCCGCTGGCTCCCGCCGAGAACCTCGGTTGCCTCGGTGCCCCGGCATCGGCAACACCAACTCAGAAGTGACTAGGCAGCCCACAAACTCCTCATTCTCGTTTAGGTGCTTCAGCATTCTATTCGATTCCGTTGTTGCGTTGCTCCTTGGGCCAATGAAACGAAAAAGCGAGCACAAGTGGTAGTGTGTTCCGTGGCGAGCAGTGAGCGACCACTTTGCAGCGGCTACGGTGCTCAAACCCACGAGGTTTGTCAGCTTTCTGTTTTCTCTTAGTTCATTGTTTTTTCACCAAATGATTGATTGATTGATATGTGGCGTTTAACGTCCCAAAACCACCATATAATTATAAGAGACGCCGTAGTAGAGGGCTCCGGAAATTTTGACCACCTGGGCTTCTTTGACGTGCGCTCAAATCTGAGCACACGGGCCTAGAGCATTTCCGCCTCCATCGGAAATGCAGCCGCCGCAGCCGGCATTCGATCCCGTGACCTGCGGTGCTTTTTCACCAATTGGCAAGCGTTTTTCTGCGCGCGAAACCGCTCTCAATAGACACTGCTTGGAGTATGATGCCCCACACGATTATCTTTGCCGGCCAAAGCCGAGTACGTACAGCAAAGCCCGTCTTCGCTGTACGTACTCGGCTCTCCAGAGCGGAGAGAGGGACTAGTTGGGCTAGATCACTTCGTACTGCCGAGAGAGTGCTCTGCAAAGTGCTCTCTGGCACTGAGTCTCTGTCGAGCTCGAAGAAGCGACCTCAACAATCTCGTAGCTCACTCGGCCGCTGTACTTAGTAACCTTGCCTGTGCTCACTAGTGCTTGTTTTCTTGGCGTCTGTTGGTGCAGTGGCCCGGCTGTACTCGGACCATTTCGGGCTTGCAGCTTACCTTGGTCTCGACTTGATCTGCCAGTGATGCCGAGGACACACCAGGTGAGCTGCACGAAAATTCCAACTTTTCTTGCACGGTTGGGGTAAGCATCGCTGGTTGGACCTTATTATGGCGAAATGTTTGCATAATAGTGGTTTGCTTTGTTTTCGTTTTTCTAACACAACGTGAGAAAGTAGATCAGTATAAGATATCAACTGTGTTACTCATTCGGCATTAGTATGCAAAGCATGCAGCACATTAGAGCACCGAATGTGACAGTGGAACAAAAGTTGCTTTAGGAAATATGGTATGATACGAAGAATTGGTAATGACCATTACCTAAACGTGAAATAGATATGTTCCCATTCAATGTGAACTTGGTTTACAGCGTGACACCAGAAACACAGGCACAAGGAAGCAGGCAGGCAAAAGAGAAAAAAAGAGACTCCGGAGCCCTCCACTATGCCGCTTCTCATAATCACATGGTCGTTTTCGGATGTTTAACCCGGCATATCAATCAATCTGTCGCGAAAGAAAAGACAGCATTTTGCACTAACGGGCTCCTACCAGTGCGGTCCTGTCTTTTCTTTTTCTTTTTTCTGTTTTACTCCTTCCTTGTGTCTGTGTTTCTGATGTGCGCTGTAAACCAAGTTCAGGATAATTCCCAACCAACTGGCCCAACTTGCCATCTTACCAAGATATGTCCCTAAATGAACTGATTTTCTGTGGCTGGTGGCCTGGCTTATATGTTGCTTAAGCCTGCCATGAAAGCTTTGGACGGCACAAAAAGCTATCATCCTCGTTAACCATTGTGACTCACCCAAAGATGAATACCGTGGATGCACATTTCAACTTTGCTGGAGCATCTGTGCAGAGTGCTTCAGCGGTGCATACGAGAGGATAACTAGGGAACTGGAAAGGCAGCAGCCACTGTGTGGAAACATCTCCCCTCCCCCCTCACCGAAGTGATCGAAGCCCTGAGTGAACGACGACATGCACATAGATTTATGGGAGGTGCAGACTTTTGTATTTCAGTGAGAGTTTCTGTCCTTGGTGCTAGGGCATCCGTTTTGTGTCTGTGACTCACTGTGGTTTAACTCTCTCAAGCCTCTCTTCGTGGAGAAGCAGCCAACAACACCTAGCCTTGCAACTTCCTACAAGGAAGCAGATCAAACTTAAAAATCAGCCAGATTCACTGTTTCAGGCCTTGCATGACTTAGCGGTAGCTTTGCCACTTTTTTACACTTCAAACTTTTATTTTTCTGATGGTGGTCATCGTAGCTTCATGCTGCGACTGGTAGGTCACAATCATGTCCTTTCTGGTTGAAATGTTTTGACGAACTTTCAACAGAGGAACTTCTGTACTCTGCCACCTGAGCCTTGGTTTAATTGAAAAGTCCTGCTTGAGATGGTTTAAATACTCGCGGTGGCTGGTGATCTTCATATAGTCTGCTAGAACATGTTTGTCATGTGACAAACCTTTATTCTTAATGTCACTGCGAGATGGATTTGTTTAGTATGTGTAGCTTCTATACTTAAATTGTTGACAAATAACGGTTTCTTGTAAATACCTACTTCATTCTCTCTGTAATATTTTTCTTTGTGATGCAACGTTGCACATTCATTTTTTCATTGTAACAGTGGAAAAAATCTTTGTACTCGACTGTGATTGGGGACAAGATTCTTGAAGTCAAGTTTAATAAATGTTCAGCCTGAGGATTTCTTGTAGCACCGATGTTAGCATGTTGATCCATTAGGCTTGCCTCTCATGACGCCAAATATATGTGATGTATCAATGTAGTTTACTAGCAGCTTTGCAAGTTAAGAGCACCGCAATACCGAAATTCATTCAATTGGGTCCGCTAAACATAGTTGCACATCTTTTATTTCCCAGCGTGCATTCTGAGGTAATGTCCCTGTGGCTGGTTTGCTATTTGCCGATAAATCAACCACTCCACATTGACGAGCCACCGAGACAACTTTGTGACTTGCGCGGACTTTCAATGCAGTCTGAGAAGCTTAATACATTAAATTTGTTTCAGTCGTTATTGGTGCTGAATTCATAATTGGCCATCGTAAGTACTCTGTACAGTGTAGAAAAAGGCTTCAAGGAAGCTAGAGCTTTCTATGCACAAGTAGCACAAGAGAGATAGCATGATGAGTCTCTCTTTGCATAGTCTCCTCATTGGCCTTGGCTTTGCTTCTCATTTTACGCCACAGTTGTTGCTACTAGAAAAGAAACATATGTGTCCTTAACATTGGCTGTAAATCATAAAATCACAAACACATTTAAGAAATTTCTGTGGGCTTTTGTAGGTACAAGCTTGACTGCTGACCCGAACGTGGCGGGATCGTAGCCTGGCCGCGGCCGCTGCATTTCTGATGGATGTGAAATTGTTTGAGGCTTGTGTCCTTAGATTTAGGTGCAGTTTAAGGAAACACAGGTGGTCGAAATTTGCGGAGCGTTCCACTACGACACCCCTCATAATTGTATAGATTAATACTCTATGCACAGGTACACCTCTAGCTCATTTAAGCGCATTGTTATCAAGGACTGCTATAACGAGTGTCTAGCCGCTCAGGGTTGGACTGGACACCCTCGGTTCTGAACTGATTCACCACCTTCTGAGGGCACGTTCCTGAACATTATGGACATGCCATGCCCTCTCAATCGCTGCAGGTTCTCCAAGGAGGTGCTGCTGCCTCCAGCTCTGCTTCAAAGATGGCCAACTACCAGCACAGCCCCGCACATCGTCGTCGCCTGGCAAACGAGCCAGTTAACTTGTACGTCGCTTCAGCATGGCCACTGCCGAATGGCTCACCTCATGGCCTGGAAGACTCTGAAAAAGACAGGCTAGGTCACGTAAGTAAACGCAGTTTGCACTAACAGGTTCTGTTCAGGTACTACCAGTTGGCTTTGCTTTATGAGGTTTCTCATGTCTGCATCTGCTAGTTGGCAGTGTCGACATGAGGACTTAGTTCGTTTCTCTATTCATGAAGTCAAAGTTTTTTCCTAAGGGAAACTCTTTAGTTTGTTTCAACTTCCAATGAGTGTGTAGAAAACTCTCTCAGGCAGTAGAATAACAGTGGCATTCCAGAACTCTTGTTTAGATTGGTTGAGAGAAGTTGCTACTGGGGGAGTGTTGTAGAATGTGCATGTGCACAAGCTGCTAACCTACAGAGAAATGCCTGAGACCCAGGTTATTGAGGGGTTCTTTTTATGGCAAGTTAGTTAATGCGTGGTGTCTGTGATCTTACAAAGCAAATGGGTGTCCAATATGATGATCGTTTGAGAATGCTTTTGTTTTCCCGCACAATAAGTTTGAATGAACTAGCGGGGGTTTTACTTTACGCTGTTCAATACTCTGACATTTGTGGTGCATTAAATTTTCTCTGTTTAGAACTGCAGTATATTCATTTTATTTGTAGCATCTTTTTATTGCCCACTCTGCTGCATTCTAATAAAATCTGCATCTTGAATTTTGTATTTATCATTAACCTTTCGTTGTTCAGTGGGCTTAAATACTCGAGTATGTGCTACTATATTATGCGAACAATGCACATAAATCTATCATTTTCATGCAAAGCAGTTCTCCTTGGTGTAAATTAAACGTTATTTTTAGGCTTGTGCGGATGTTCAAATGCTTCGAGTATTCGAACGAATAATAGAGTATTTGAATTCACTTCGATTCGAATTTAGATATCGAATGTTGCTCATGTGCTCAGATTTGGGTGCACGTTAAAGAACCCAGAGTGGTCGAAATTTCTGGAGCCCTCCACTACGGTGTCTCTCATAATCATATGGTGGTTTTGGGACGTTAAACCCCACATATCAGATTATCATTAAATATCGAATGTTTCGAAGTATTTGCCTTGCCGTTGACCCACCTTACCAGAGAAGGCGTCGCATTCGTATGGAATGAACAGCAGCAAAAATCATTCGACGAGCTGCGGCAACACCTTCAGAAGCCACCAGTCCTCGCACACTTTGATGATGACACCCCGACAACAGTGCACACCGACGCTAGCAATGTCGGCTTGGGAGCTGTACTCGTGCAGTGGCAGGATGGTGCTGAAGGAGTAATTGCTTACGCGAGCAGAACTCTTTCACGTGCGGTAGAAAATTATTCCACCACGGAAAAAGAGGGCCTTGTGGTAGTGTGGGCCATTATGAAATTCCGCCCATATCTGTATGGTCGTCCTTTCAATGTTGTCAGCGGCCATCACTCCCTCTGCTGGCTGACAAATTTAAAAGACCCTTTAGGACGGTTGGCGCGCTGGAGCCTGAAGCTTCAAGAATTTGACATGACGGTGGTCTACAGATCGGGGAAGCGACATTCAGACGCCGATTGCCGCCTTTCTCATGCGCCATACGAACCTGCAATGGCTGATGATGACGATACAGTCTTTGTCGGAGTTGCAAACACTGCTACTATCGCACAGCTGCAACGAGACGACCCGGAACTAGAACCCGTATTTCGTTTTTTGGAAGGTCACACTTTAGCTGTACTTAGACTGTTTGCGAGAGGGCTTTCGTCGTTTTGCTTGCGCAACGACGCCCTGTATAAAATGAACTTCACGTCGCACGAAAACGGCTACTTATTTGTCGTGCCAACATCTCTAAGGAGTGAAGTATTACAGGCATGCCACGATGAACCAACATCCGGCCACTTGGTTTACACGCGTAGGCTGTGCAGAGTGAGGCAGAAATACTATCGGCCAAGACTGACGGTGACCGTTCAACACTATGTTCGGACGTGCCTTGATTGCCAGCGCAGAAAAGTCCCACCCGTCAAACCACCAGGCCTTCTCCATTCTATTGACGTGCCTGTTACTCCATTCACTCAAGTCGAAATGGATCTTTTGGGCCCATTTCCCGCCTCATAGGCAGGTCGCAGGTGGATAGCCATCGACTACTTCGCTCGTTATGCCGAAACCAAGGCTCTGGAGAGGGGCACGGCAAGTGAAGCAGCCTGATTTTTCATGGAGAATGTGGTGCTGAGGCATGGCGCTCCTTCAGTGGTAATAACTGACAGGGGAACTGCATTCGCAGCCGAACCATTACGGACGGTTTTAAGACTTAGTGGCACATCCCACAGGTGAACAATGGCGTATCATTCGCAAGCGAATGGTCTTACGGAGCGTCTCAACAAGACACTTGTGGATATGCTCTGCGTGTACGTCGATGTGGTGCATAAAAACTGGGACGAGCTCTGGCCGTATGTCACATCCGCCTATAACACGGCTCATCAAGAAACAAGAACGCCATTCCGCCTTCTTCATGGTTGTGAAGTCACCACTATGCTGGATGCTATGCTGCCACACGAGTGCGAAAAGGTTGAGACGGATGCTGATTATATCACCCAGCCTGCCAAAGAAGCCCGACAACTTGCACGCCTACGTATTAGTCGCCAGCAGGACTACGATTCAAGGTGGTACAGCCTTCGTCACCGTCTAGTCTCGTACAAGCCAAGAGAGAAAGTTAGAAAGTTTGGATGTGGACTTCTATTTTTCTCCGTGGCCTCTCGGAAAAAAATATAAAGACGGTACTTCGGGCCCTATAAAGTTCTACGACTTCTCAGTGACAGGTTGTTTGTGATACTGCGCACTCTTTAAGGCGTTGAAGGTGTGCTCCAGAAGTTGTGCACGTTGTTCGGATTAAACCTTATTTCTCTGAATGAACTCGTGCGTTTCCAACGAGTACAAACCACTTTGATTATAAAGCATTGGGACGATGCTTTCTTGAATGGGAGGCTAATGTCACGGCTAAAGGCCGGGCAAGAAGACTGAGGACTACGAATTAATGAGCGTGGACAGCATCCACGGTTGCTCCGAGGAAGATGACGTCGAAGCGGCTGGTTTTTTGTTCTGTTAATACAGACCTCGTTTTTCTTGGTCGCATCGTCGTCCTGTATCCTGTTATTTTCACGTCGCGACAATATGAACGAATAGATCTATATTTGTCCCCTTGTAACCGCGTGTAAGGGTAGTTTCACTGCAGTGTAGTGGTGTTAAGCTGTGAAAGCACCTTGTTAGGGGAATTTTGCTCTGCCGCGAAGTTCTACTTTAAATTTACAGGGGCCCAGCAACACTGGTTAAGTATGGCCAGCTAACGCTGCTAATCGGTAGTCGAGGCAACCGAGAACATGTGAGCTTAATATTATCGCGTAGCACGTGACCTGGAATTCACTATAAATTCTCAATCGGATAAAAATTGCTCTCTTCTTTCAGCAAATGACGCCACTATGTCGAAAATCACTCGACACAGCCATGGTACCAGCCATTGGCTGATTTGAGCATGGTTGTTATTGGGGCCACCGTGGGTAGCCGCATGCGTATTTAAAGAAAAAGAAAAGAAAAAGAGTTCGTAAGGTCACCACGCACACCCGACATATTTTCTTTCCGTATGCCATCTCTCACGGCTTTGCTTCAAGCGCTTTCATCGAGACAAGAAGGGAGAATGAAGTTGTAGCATGTGGGGAATCTCTAAACTCCTCTCATGCTGGACAGGCTCTAAAAGTTTTTGCAGCGGTTAATTAGTGAGGCAATAAGCCTCTTTAGTGAATCTATTCCATGGCTACTTGCAAAGTTGTTGAAAAACACTTTAAATGAACATATGATCCTCAAATCGATTGATTATTTTTTGTAAGCTTAAAAGCCTGCTTTGTTGACTTATACATTCTAACTGTAATGAATAATGTTACGTATTTTACAGGTTATCACTTGCATCCTACTGAAAGTCAAATCCTGCTACTTCTCTAAGTTGTCTCGACTTCATTTGAACGGGAAAGAAAAGAAAGCACTTTTGCGTCGAGGCCTTATTTATATTTAAAAAAAATTGTGCAGGACAGTTAGGTCATGATAAATATGCCCATTTTTTTTTTATACATCGTATAGTCTATTTGATTCAAAATTATTTGACCAATATCGCTATTCGCTTCGAACCAAAAATACACTATTCGCACAAGCCTAGTTATTTTTGTTGTAACACCTTCTACGGAGATACTCTTGGGCAAATTGTAGGCTACGAATGAATGCACGACTCATGCGCTAATGAGTGCAAAAAAAAATTAGATGCCTTGTCTCTAGGTCTCAATGGCTGCAACCCCAATAATCCTCTGTTAAACAAGGTAACGAGAATCTCTTAGTGGCAGCTAACACTTCAAACAAGGAGGTGTACATATGATTCTTATTAAAATTATGTACTTTATCCAACTTGTAGCAACACCCCTCATCTCGGCACTTCAGACCAAAGTTTTTCTAGACTCCGTTTGTAGTACGGCACGCGGAAATGAGAAATTGATCTGTGAACCCTCATTTAATTGTGCTAAACGAGTGTACCGATTTATGTGTCGTGATATTAGAGAAAAAAAAAACTGTGCATTCCTTTATTGTAACAGTCTCTTGGGACCGTCATGCAGTCGGACCTGGCCTGTTGAGTCAAATGCGTGCGGCCATCGGAATATTGGCATTTTTTTGCTGCCACTGTTAAGCACGGTGGCTTACAGCTTGCGCATTAGAACAACCAGATTGTCTGAGTGCATGTCGAGACTGATTTCTTCAGTGCTTTTAGCCGCTTAATGGAATTCACCACCTGCCCCGATGACCTGGCCAATAACGAGGGCCTATCGTAACTACGTAGCTGAGCCAAACCCAGTTTTGGTCCAAATTGCAGTTTTTAAATTTAAAATTGAGGTCACGTGCTTGCGTCAGTGATAAAAGTAATACTCGAACTAGTGAAGATGGAACTGCATATTTTAAAACCTGTGTTCAGAAAATGAGACAACCTGTGCAATGAAACGATAGTCAAGCAGAGCTGTCAGTTTTTGTCCGTAATCTTATTATCGATGGAACATCTCTTCGATGCATGCATGGTCAACTATTGCAGTGTTATCGCTGGAATGTTCGATAATGTATACATAATTGCTGAACTCTTGTTGCTTGCATACATTGGCACAGCATAAGCAATGAAAGGTTCCAGAATTTTTTGGTGTGGCCTGTCCCCATAAGCGGTTAGAAATGTATGCTTTAATAATATAAGAACAGCTGCGGTCTAATGTCCTAAAACGACGTTATGATTATGAAGAACAGTGTAGTGGGGGCAAGTTGGGCCAGTTGGATTACGTTCATAATTGAAAATTTTGTTGAAGTGCACTAAAGTACGGACGCACAGAAGGCTGTACTTGTCGGTCTCTTCTGTCCGTCAGTTTTTAGTGTGCTTCAACAAAATTTTCAAATATGATCGTAGTGGGGGGCTTCGAAATTTTTGACCAGGTTCTTTAATGTGCTCCTAAAGCCAAGTACATGAGCCTCCCACATTTTTGCATTAATTGAAAGTGCGGCCAATACGGCTGGTATTCGGTCCCGCGACCTTAGGGTTAATGTTCGAGCGTAATCGTCGCTACACCACCATAGTGTGCATGTATTGGTTTGGCCAAGTGTAGCATGTTACGCGTTTCTGTCGTCGTGGCACTTCTCGGGGCTCTTCTTCTTCTGCGTGGTCATCTGCATTGTTCAAGGCCATCTCAACGATATCTGCATCCGACAGCATACTGGTAACGGGGACGTCCGCCTCGTTAGAAGCTTTGCTCAAAGCCTTCCAAAACCGTTTGCTTGTTTTTGAGCACTGTCGAGAGGATTGACAAGGGGGTGCCGAATTCTTTGGCGATGCACGACTTGCTTCGACATGCTCTTTCCACTTCCTTGATTAAAGCGACTTTTCTCTCCAACGTTAGCGATTTGTACTGCTTTGGGGGGCAGATCTTGGTTGATATTTGGAAGGATTCGTTGCACAGACCACGCACTGAATACTCGTCTCGCACAGATTGCTGGGAACACAGACAACTACCTCAAACATGCAAGGGCTAGCTTACGTGCTGGCGGTGCTGACGGCACGCTGCACACCGTGCAGAAGGCGTTCACAGGTGCACACACTTGATCATTCCCATATTTGCTTGAGAAGGCGGATAGCAAACGGCTGCGACAGTGGGAATTTCAAATTCACCCTTCACGACCGCGTTTAGCACGTATAGTAAGAGCTAA
Organism: Rhipicephalus microplus; assembly: GCF_043290135.1. NCBI lineage: Eukaryota > Metazoa > Arthropoda > Arachnida > Ixodida > Ixodidae > Rhipicephalus > Rhipicephalus microplus. Next base: position 18,719,088 of record NW_027464588.1, read on the forward strand.
GCATTTGCACAACGTCCTCGTTTCCTGTTGGGAGTGGACTTTGCCTTCTTCCCTCCGGGTCAAGATTTGGAGATATGCGCTGTCCCCTGAAAAAACCTTTCAAGATAAGAGGGGGCAAATGCACGGCGCCTATGGTGGGCGTGGCGAAAAAAAAAGTTTCGTCTTGACCGAGATTTCAAGATATGCGAGTTCGAGTTAGCGAGGGTTTACTGTACACCCAGATATAACAAAATATCTTATAACGAAGTAAATAAAAATTGTCTTGCCATAGACGTACTGTTAAGAATGAATTTTCATAACGAACTTTCGGATATGGCAAACTTATTTTTCGTGTAAGATGCAATTTCGCTATGATGAGATTTGAGTGGTTTTGTTCGCATGCAATTTAGGTAATGTATAGTACCGCACACAGGCAGCATCTTTTACGCAAGTTAAAATGGCACTGTCCTATGGCTTGCTTCAGGTGTTAAATGCCTTTTCAGCTCTGATCAGGTTAAAAGTAGTGCATGCGCCTCATTGACCTGCCTGTTGCTGCAGGCACATGCGAGCAATACAGTCAGCCCTGCATCCAAGACCACCAGTACCCAATTAAGCGAAGGCCATGCTGTGGGTCAGCCCAGGAGCTTTTTTGGGACCCCCACACGGCCCCTGTCAACAGCTTCGCCTACTTCTCATAAAAAGGGGACCGGTAAACAGAGGCTTCGCCAGGTGAGTGGCTCATAAATGTACCTTAATGAAACGAAAATAAATTGCTATGCACTCGATCTGTAGCACTCGCCTGCAAAAACGAATGAGCACTTTCTCAAACCAAGGTGTCGCAGACCTAGAGCCTTTTTTTAGGGAAGGCCCCCTTTTTGGGAATGTAAATAAAGGGACACTATAGAGAAAAAGCGATTTTTCGCATATTAAAGGAGTACAAATGTCACAATCTCAAAAACGCCACTCTTGCTGCGATACAACGCTTGGCAAGTGAGACAACTCGCGAAAAGAAAATATGGGTAGAGACGCCGCAATGAAATTCATGCACCAGACCGAAGCTTTGTAGATCTCGAAGGCTTCTACTGGGTCCTACGTAGCTTCTAATAGTTAAAAATGAAGCACATTATCATCTGCGATTGCTATAGATCTAGCATACGAAGTTTCAGAATACTTATCTAGCCCATGTCTTGAAATTACGAAAAATACACTTTAAAATTTCGGACGTCACCTGCCAAATTAAAAAACAATAGAACCTTAATTGTCTCCGCTAATAATGAACTTATGTTAGTGAAACATATGGCATTAGAGTTCTTTGAGTGCAATTTGTCAATATAAACCAGCCCGTCGCTTCTCTTTAGTGTCTCTTTAAAATGAAATGTTTAGAGTTACTTTTAACTTTTGCATAGCATTTGTCAACGTGAACTTCAAGTATTTAATCTTTCTAGTGCAACTTGTAGGTTTCGAAACATTAATCAGTTTATCGTGTTAAGAGCAACATCTTTTTTTCAGAACTGGAAGTTGCAGCAAATTGACAGGCAGTGTTTCAACAATGTGTAATTAGTACTGACTGAAAGAAAAGTGTGTTCAAAGTGCTCTTGAACAGAAGTTATATTGCGAACTCATCTTGACGTCGAACACAGATCGGGTTTTTGAAAGTCGAGCAGATTCAGCACCGCCTCCGTGCACTCGAACATCTGTGAAGCAGTCTACTCTTAGCTGAAAAAGCTAAAAGGTTGCTATTTCTGAAGTAATCATTCAGGTTTCACAGGTTCGTGCTACAAATAGGCTGATGCAATTCTTTCTTCCTTCTGTGAATCTTTTGCCACATTGCATGCTTCTTTAAAATTTAACATTTTCCAATTATATTACAATACTGATCAAGCCAGCTTAGGCTTCGCAACAGTTTTGCAAGCTGGTTGTCCGGGCTTGCAGCTGGCTCAAACCTTACCCGTGCCGGATGAGGTTTGCTACACTTGCAGTAAAGCTTGACATGGTGTTAGAGTCACAGTTATACAATGAAAAGTGCGGCTCTAGCAGAGGCCCCGCTTAGTGGGTGTACTGTATTTCTGCTGTTATATTCGATGACAAGTTCAATCTCGACCGTGGCATCCTCATTTCGACAAGGGGATGCCACTGCCGAGATGGAACTTGTCACTGAATGTAGTACCAGAAATGCAGCATACATACATGAAAATACAGTATAACATAGAAGCACTGATGCAGCCTTAGATTTTTTTTTTTCTGAAGGCAGATGAACATAGACTTGCACCCTACACTTAATGTCAATCACTGTGCTATCTAGCTCTTGAGTGGGACTAAATCTACATTCTACTTTAATCGTGGAGGCGACCTCCAGTCGCTTTTATTATCTGGGTGGGGCCTCTCCGGCCCACCAAAGTTATTTCAAACTGTAATGCAGATTGTTTATGCGCCTGTTTCAATTAAAGTCCTTCCATTGCAAGCTTTGAAACTGGTTTGCATGTTTTGCTCGTAAAATTCCAGAACTTGAGGTAGCAGTGACTTTACTTGGGCTCGTCTTTTTGTAGCTCTGTTTAGCACATAGCTTGTGTGCTAGGCTTTGTTGGAGTGTTCACTTGTTGTTATTTCAGTTTTGTTGACAGCGCTTATCTTTGCGAACCGTGAAAATGCTCTAGGCATGTGATTCATAGTGCCATACCTATAAGACCAGGGCACGCTATTATGTAAACATACCCCGAGTACTTCTTGTTAGGCTAGTTGGTAAAAACATGGCTGAACATAAGGAATGCAAGGCAGAATACGGCTTAGGTTTTACTTGTATAGAGTCGAACCTGCATATATTGAGATCTCAAAGATATTGCAACTATACCCTGTTTCAGAAGTTCCCTTCAGCACTGTGAAGGCTGCAGGGCCCCCAGCCAATGAGACAGGCGATCAGCCCCTCTACATGTATTCATCCGCGCTGCGTCTGCTCATTGAATTGTCCTTCCACGCTCATTGCATGTAACGTGGGTGGCTTATGGACTATAAAAAATAAGTAATACTGTCAAACTGGCCATTAATCTTCAACTTCGGGAAGTTTAGCGTCCTAACTATATGATTTGTGGCTCGACGGAAGACCGGTAGACGCTCGTGCCGGCAGATATCTTCACTTTGTGGCTCTCTGACGCTGTTCGTGGCTCTGGTATGACTGCTTCTCTTTCGACGCGTTCCTTCTAGTCTCTCGCTGCAATGTTTCTTTTCTATTTTTTTTGTTTCACCGAAAGAGCATCTGACACGCGCGGAACGCTGTGCGAGGTCGCATGTCTGATATTTGGCGATGCAGTGTTTTTCGCCTGGTGGCACAGCCCTGGCATCAGCGCGTTAGGCTTATCAGATATGGCTACACAAGCAGCGTATCTCGCTAATAACGACAAAATGTACCTGATGCTTCATCCACGGAGTAAAATCAAACAAATCGATGGCTCCTTTGATCATTTATTTGTTGCTGTCAGCGCGGTGGGCGTTTAGCCGGTGCAAATTCGAATCAAAGCGGGTGGTCGCTCTGCATTGGCGCTGCCATATTGATTTGTAACCATAGTTACTGCCGGTAACTGACACTAAAAATTAGATGCTCAGGAAATAAATGCGATGAAGAAACATATTGCACACACCAAACAAATGTCAATTTTAGACAACCCTGCCAATTTGAAGGCACTTCTATGAGGGGCTACGTTTCGCTAAGCAAGTGTGTGGCTTTCTTACACCCCGTAGCTTTGGTAGTGCTGAACCAAAGTGGTGTAACAGAGTATAGTTAAATATGTCATATGATTCAATAGGGAACTTTAAAAAGGTTAGCCATATTTTCTGTGCGCAAGCTCATTTTACCGCACTGCTTTATGTTAATGCAAGAAAGGTAGCTTTACAGCAGTGTGTGAGGACTCTTTAAGCTCCTATTTTTCAGTGTTCAGTAGTTACATGTGCAGTTTATATATGAAAGCAAGGGTCATGTGTAAAAGTAATACAGCATTTATGTAAACAGAACCACTACCCACATGTGCAGCTCTTTCGGCGCCAAAAAGCCATTAGTCTGCCTCTGCCTGAATTTCGGCCTTGTTCTGTTGGCATCACTGATTGTCGCTCTTCGGCTTGCTACAATTTCGCATGTGGCATGTGTTTAGTAACTCAGCCCTGCGTTCTTTTTCGTGTGCACTTTCAGTTCTGGGCACAGGTCTTGGAGAAACCTGACACAGCACTTCTCTTGTCACCAAGCCGGCAACGACCACAGGTGGGTTTTGCTCCTTGTGCTGTTGCTCTAAGGTTTTGGAAACATTTTGCGGTACAGTATCGTTGGGAGAGTGCAGCGCTGTTTGCATTATGCTTCCGTGTTTGCGGCTTACGTACCAGTGCCTTGAAGAACTGTTTATTTTTCACAGCAACAAGTTCTAGGTACAATAGAATAAAGTTTATTGGAACACATTTGAGAGCACTCAATGTTGTTGGCCAGGCAATAAAGAGCACGTTGCATGAAGTCATCGTACTTACTCAATCTCATTGTCGACTCTAATGTAGGTCGACCTTTTATAATTGCTCAGCATAACACACCCACAAAAGAAAATCGTGAGCGCATTTAATAAAGACATTTATGTACCATGTCGCTGAAGAAAAACTGGAATTTCAGTTTAGAATGGTGGCTTCATGGCAGCACCTCAGACCTCTACAGACAAGCTAGCTTCACGGCAATCGTCAGGGATTATCTGTAGAAAAGCTTCTGCGAATCATTGCTTAAAGTACTGCTTGCATGCAAAGAAATGTAGTATATGTCACAGGCACGGCTGGAAGATAAACTTAATGTTGTAACCATGCCACAGCGTGCCAGATTTCTTGTTAATTTAGGTTTTGGTTGTAAGTCTACCACGGAAACTAAACAAATTTTGGTTTCTATTGAAGTCAACTGCCCACAATAGATTTCAGATTTAGATAAAATGGGTATATCTACAATGGTATAAATACGGTACTAGATAGGGGGAGGGGGAGAAATACAGGTAAGGTGAGCATCTGGGAGTTTCGCGCCAGTGCAAAGGAGGCAATTGAAAGTGAGCAGCTAAGCTAGAACTGAGCTCTCCATATGGCCGATAACAGAGGCAGGTGGCACTCCCCCTATCTTGCAGATAACATGAAATGATTGCCAAAGCTGGGCAAAATGACTGGCTACTAAATGTGTGTTGTCTTCACACACATGCTCAATATTGGAGGTGACATGATAAAAAATTAGAGACATTGTGTATAGGCACTTGAGCTGCCTGTGCAGTCTATAAGCACTACGAAATTCTTTCAACAGCAAGTATTTCACTTTTTGTTTCTGTATACGTTGCTCGGAATGGTGGCTTGACTGTAAAAGCAAAGTTTGGGGTGCCTACACCATAGTCGGTAAAACAAAAGTGGAACTCACTCACTCACTCGAGAGATACATCTTGTGTTTTGCACTCGCTCGGACCCAAACTCGCCAAAATATTGCGCCCCGATTCGTAGCTTGATCTGTGTCTGAGTGAGTCCAAGTGACTCGACTTATGAGTGAGTTCGCCGACCTATGGTCTACACCGCTATGCGCTTCTTCACATCTGTGCCTACGATTTTTCTTTCCTCAGGTGGCTGATGGTAGGGTTGATGAGAAGACAAGCAAGTGCTCGTCAACAAACATTAAAGGTAAGCTGCACACCTCTCTCAAAATATGTCGCTGTGAAGTGCATGTTGAAAGGGAGTATGGTTTCTTCTAAATATTGTACGACAGTGTAGAAAATAAAGGTGTTGGACAAGGGCAGGAGCATGGCAGGCAACCCTGTGGCAGGCTGGCAAAAAGGCAGAGCAACGGGAGAACGTGCAGAGGGAGAACACATAAACCGAGCTTCGGCGAGACTGCTCTCCTGTGTTTACTGCAGGCTGTTTTATGGAGTGGAAAGAAAGGCGATTCGCGAGCGAGGCATGAGCAACATGACTGGCATGCCCACACGGGGATGGTAGCAGGGTTGATAGCCCGCGTTTGTTCTATTCATAAAGGGGTGCCAAAAATGTATTCTTGAATTACCGTTGATATCGATTCTACCGGTACTCTATAGTTTTTGAAGGAATAATACACTCCAGACTGGAATGCTTTTTTACTAAGCACCTGATAATCAATAAAGCACAGTATCGGTTTCAAAAGGGTAAATCTACGGAGTCGGCGCTATTAGATAAAAAAGAGGAGATATTAAAAAACACGAAAAACAGAACCTACGCCTTAGGTCTTTTCATTGACTTGAAGAAGGCCTTTGACATAATCAAACATGATATTCTGATATCTTAGTTGCATGATTATGGTGTAAGGGGCGTGGCAGCTAAATTAATACAAAGTTATCTTACCTAAAGAAAACATTATGTTAAAGTGGGTAACTTTGTTTCCCCAATGAAAACTGTTAAAAATGGTGTACCGCAGGGTTCAATCCTTAAACCGTTACTATTTATAACATATATTAACGATCTGTGTGACATTCCAAGATCACCAAAATTAATTATTTACACTGACGACACCAACATATTTTTTACAGGTAGAATACTCATGCACCTTAAAACTGAAGTAAATGATTACTTACTCAAATTAGAAAAATGGCTTCATCAAAATAAGCTCATGCTTAATATATCTAAAAGTAAGTACATAGTATTCCAGCCTATTAACAAGCCCTATGAGGACGACATTAACATTTTTTTCAAAAAGCAAAAGCTGGAGCAGGTTAAATCGCAAAAATTTCTCGGAGTGTGGTTCCAAGAAAATTTGTCTTGAAATACTCATGTTGATAGTCTCGCATCCAAACTAAGTAAGACTGTTGGGTGTATATTTAAAATAAATCCACTTATACCAATTTGGCTTTAAAAAAAAAAAAAGATATACTATGCTCTTTTTTATTCGTGTTTAAATTATAGTATGCTAGTATGGGGCACTACAAGTGAGGAGAAGTTAAATAAACTAAAAATCTTACAGAAAAAAGTTCTCCGCCTATTCGATTATTGTTATGGCAACCCAAGGGAGATTCTTAGCGGTCCATTATTCATAAAACATGGTATACTCAAAGCAAGACAGGTGTATGAATATAAGCTATTACTTTACATTTATAAAAATAAACTCCACACTATTACGGCACCGGAAGACGCACTCAAATACTCGCTCCGTAGGCAACAATTTCGCGTTCCTGCTACTAAGACGGGATATGGTAGAGCCCCAATTGCATACCGTGCCCCACGGCTTATACATCATTTGGGTGAACAATTAAATTTTAACCTTTCATTAATGCAATTCAGATATCACATAAAACAACTCCTCTATAATTGATTAAAGTAAACATCATGTTTCCAATAAACTTCTGGCTAAATTCCACATATATTCTCACCTTTAGGTACAAAACGCGTGTATATACAGTAGCATGTACGTACATATGGGCAGATGTATGTATTAATATGTGAGTGTATTATGTGAATATATCAATATGTATGTGTTTTTTTTCATATGTAATGAAAAGAGCCTCGATGTCCGATTCAGTGTGTCTATGCAGCCTATTTTTTGTACCTATATGTCATCTATTTTTGCTTTTATGTTATTTCTGTGTTTCTGTTATTATGCTGCTTCTTGTATTGTGTTAATTATTATTCAATGTAGTACTGTTTGCTGAACTTTTTTCGCGTAACGAAGCCACGTCAGGCCGAATGGCCTTTAGCTTCGCTTCGTGTTTCTGTATTCTCTCCAGAAAAAAAATCTGCTCATTTCATTTCAAAAGGGCATAGCAGTGGCCTATCTCCACGCAGTGTCATGGACAGTGTGCTTGCATGACACCGGGGGTCTCATCACACAACAAAAGGGATTTTTTACAAACTGAAAGTATATCAATTACGATGCCACATGGTTGGGATGAACAAAAAGAAATGCAGCCTGGAAAAATGGAACACTTTATTGGCCAAAATTGTGCCCAATGGGAGAAACCAATGCTCAAAGTGCAGTGAAAACAGCATGGATAGACGCCAGTCACCTGAAATCTGAAAATCTGTCATTTCTTGCTCATCAGTGTAAAACTTTGAGTTTTTGCAGAGGAGTGGAAACATTCAGAGGCATTCGCAACCTGAGCAGGCCAGTACCTACGTGTGTAACAGGTCGTTGCATAAAAATGAAGTGCATGTGACTTTACACTCTCGGAAAACAGTCTTGATGTTTGAAACTGAAAATAGAAGCGAACCTTTCTTGGTGGTCTAGTGGCTAAGGCACTCTGCTGTTGACCTGCAGGTCATAGGATCGAATCCCGGCCGCGGCCGCCATATTTTCGATGGAAGCGAAAATGCTTCCAGCCTATGTGCTTAGATTTAGGTGCACGTTGAGAACCTCAGGTGGTCGAAATTTCTGGAGCCGTTCACGAGGGCTTCCATCATAATCATAATCATCATCATAATCATGCGGTGGTTTGTTTTAGGACATTAAACTCCTACAAGAAAAGGGCAATAAAAAAAAAATCGCCACCATATCCACAAAGTGAGTGACCTTACAAGAGCTTACTCGGTGGTGCACGGGGCGTTTCTTGGCGAGACCATTTCTGTAGGAAGGCTTGTTAACGAGCCAGCGCATGATTGGTACGCTGAAGGCAGCATTGTCGGGCACGTTAACCACCTGTTCCTTCATGCTATACTGGCCGCTGGCAAGAGTCGAATTCCTAACGATCATAAATAGCAGATGCGGAGCTATCTGGCGTTCTTCAATGGGGTTGAGAGCAGGCAAGTGTTTTTTTCTTTCCTCCCAGTTCGGAGGCGGCGCGAGTTTGCATGCGACCAGACGAAACACCGCTGACACCCTACTTTTTTCCTTTCTTTAACATTCCTTTCTCTCCTCCACTACTCATCCCCCGCGTGGTGCTATTGAGGTTACCTCCTGAGAGAGAGACAGTTACGACGCCACACTTTTCTCTTCACTTTTCTTTCTTACAAAGCCACTTTGTGGAGAAGAGTGGGCAGGTCATTGAAAACCGAAGCCTTGGGTGGCAGCTTGCCATCTAGTGAGCATTTTGGAATCGCCGGAGAGGCAACCTTAAGCGGTGACCGCAGAAGTGCACACACTGGCAACACTAGTGTACAAGCCGGCAGCCGCCGTACATCAAGCCGTGAGCAAAAGGAGCAAGCCCCTAATAAAGCAAATGGTGTCCTCCAATACTCCAATGCCTACTACACTGCTCAAGGGGGGAGGCTACCACAGAAGGGCAACGTTTTTGTTTGTTGAGATCTCCCAATGAAATTTCAGTGTAGTCTAATTTTAAAGCCATTTGAATAACCACAAAATTTCATGCATTTTGGTTCACTGGTTCCCAAGTTACAGTCATTTATTAGGGTAGTGCGCATAGGTTTTTCAGTCAGGCGCTTGTGAATGTAATAAATGGGCTAGCGCCGTGAAATTCACTGTGTCGTAGTGTAAAGCATCCATCCAAAAATCATCAGAGACCTTTTTTTCAAATTCCTTGCAGAAAATTTATAGCAGAGCAACAAATTTGGTGTTTGCCATTGAGATTTTATCAATGAAATTTTAATTATCACAAATTACAGATGCAACAAATGTAAAAAGCAGTTTTGTCACTGTTTGGCCTATTTTTCAGAGTACATAATAAAACAAATATGATAGAAATGAGATGAACGCTTGAAGAGATATCGCCAGATAAAACAGCCTCACTGGCCAAAAACAGTCATTCTGAGAAAACTGGCTTTGAAAGTTTCGAACTCGTATTTTAGTCTAAAATTACCCTGCAATGTAGCTAGAAATTTTTTTAAAACTCTTTTCCTTTTCCGCTTTTCCTGCTTGTGTTGCAGCCGTTCCTGAGCCTTTTTCACACGTAAAGCGTTTTTCTCCGCTGCCATTGGTTGCCGGCATAGCGCCGAGGTTTGGTTGCAAAACAATCGCTATCTTCCGCGGCTAACTCCTCGTTTGTCCTAGAACCTGTTGGCAAATGCACAGTCGGCGACGCCGTTGCACTGTTCGAGGCCGTAATCACTGCAGTTAGCGAGCGCAACTCGTTAGGCGCACTTGAGCTCGAAACCCCAACACCAGCCTGACTTGTGACGACGGAGCGTTGCGCCGATGGCGTAGCAACCTCGACGTCGCGATAAGCATCAATGCAGTCATCGTCTTGAAAAGACGAAGGAGAAGCTGCTCAGCATCTATGCGACTGTCGCCCAGCGGTGGCATGTGAACAAGCCTCACCATGCGTACGAGCGTCATCGGACGCTTTCTTGAACAGAATGCGTGCAGAGTCTCAAACTTTGCCCTGCCCACTCTTAGCGACAGAACAACAATCAGTGTGTCGTAAACAAGGGGCAAGATCATCTCATAAAGGCGGTAAAAGATTGAAGAGCCTGTGTGAGAACCGAGCGAAATGATGGCAAACGAGACACACAAAGCACGCCCAGAGAACAATGGTGCTTGCAAGGCCGCGCTGAGCAAGCACCACTGTTCCCTGGGCGTGCTTTGTGTTGCAATTTTTTGGTTTTCAAAAAGCGAGCCCCTCTTAAGGCATTCCTTGTGGACAACTTCAGGTCCTGCATGGTTTCACTGAGAGCTTGCACTGCCATCTGGTATTTACAGTCGCGTAGTCTGAAGTGCCAAGGCACTCTAGTGCTTTGTGTGGAACTATCGCTGTAGAAGTTTCACAAGCCCACATCTGCATCCAGACCCAAACACTCGTTGAGCTTCTATTTCTCGTGAAGTCATTGAAGGTGTTAACGAGGGCAGTCAGTCGTTTGCTGGTTCTTGATGCCCAGATGGGCAAGTTGTCTGGCTTTTCAGGCGCGCTGAAGGTACATGGTGATGTCGAGGTTTTCTTGGTCGGTGATGTTGGGTGGTATGACATCGAGCATGATTGTGAGTCTACTATCATGAGACATTTTGAAAGGCTTCATCTGGGTGGTTTCTTATAGTGCCGTGTTGCAAGCAAAAGTTGCACGGGTTGAGAGTGTCCCAATTTATGTATTTGACGTTGACTTGCATACTACTGTCTTGACAGCTGTCTACAGCTATGCAAGAATTTGTGAGAGTTGGTAGAGCTTTGCCGTCGTTGAGTTTTTCTTTTAGTCTGTGTGTGTGCATTGTTTTAAGACTTCAACTTTTTCTGTGAACCTGCGGCACCTTCTGTACAGGTCTGGCTTTTTGGTGCAATTAACGTGAATTAAGTGCACTCAATTAGGGTTTCTTCTAGTATTACATAGGTGGCACGAAAGAAAAAAGTAGCCTTTCATTCTTTTGTAGCAAAAAGGTGCAAGAAAAGCTGTCTGCATTTCTCGAATATTGCTATATATTGAACTAGTTATTTCAGAGTGTCATGCTCTAGCTAGGAGTGGTCGGATGTGCCTTGGACATTGTAGAACAACATAGTTCTCCTCACATAGTTACTAAGGCTTCCTTTTTGACACGTCAGCTAGGGCTTGCATGGGGTGGGGATTCCCATTTGTTTGCTGCTCAAAACGTGGAGACCGATTTGCTCTTGCCGCTCTTGATTGCTCTGTCGATTGACAGCATATGCGTCTGTGGCACGTGTTTTGCGGCGGGGATTGTGAGCAGGTTCTGTACGGTTTGAAGTCGCTGTTATTGAAAGTTCTGCAGCAGAGGAAAAATTCATACTTGTCCCAGATTTGAACCTGGGACTACCTTTCGAGGACTATCGCTCTTACTATCTGAGCCTGCAAGGAATCTAGTAGATATCGGCCTAAGGGTAAATTAAAAGCTGTAAGCACGGGATGCAGACATAATTTGGCATCCCAGAGTTATGAGATGACTATTGATTTTTGCTGATGCAATCAGTACCACTGGTCAGCATAGATAACAGCATTTTCACTTTTGCTCGGTAGTGAAGGGTAAATTAGTAGAACAGACTGCTTCATATTTGCTTCATATGTCCACTGTGTGTACGGAGGGCCAGAATTCTAGCAGCTAATGGGTGCAATATTAGAATTCTCTCGCAAGCACATTGCCTGTAAGCATCTTGTGCTTCCTGTAAGCTGAGCTTGTTCATGATGGCCATCTGCAGGCCATGCAGCTGCACCGACAAAAGATCAGTGTCGATCACTGGTCCAGCCTAGGGAAATTACCGGTTGCCAGGTTTCACGGTTGCCGCGTCTTATCAAATGATCTGTGCGGACAGCTGCCAGCAACGAGTCTGAGCAAGCGCGAGCGCTTCGACAGAGTAAGCAGTTATTGTCGTTGTCCCTAACATGTTGTGGTGGCTTAGTGGTGTAAGCATGACGGTGGCATTTTAACTCTTAAAAGGGACCTTTGAATAAAATGTTAATTGGTTTGGATTAATAAAATTTAGGAACTTTGTGATGTCACGAGTATTGCGTTGGTAAGTTCATCATTAGCAGACGAAATCGAGGTAGAAGTGTTGTTTTAAAATTTCTCGTTGAAGCCTCCGCCCGTAACTTCACCGATTTCAAAACGATTAACAGCTATGCAGGACCGAGTGATGGTGTTTGGTGTGGAAATGGCAAGGCGGTTCCTACACCTTCACTTTCGTTTCGTGCTTTTTCTCACTTGCAATCTGTCGCCTCATGATTAAGTGGTGTCTTCAGGAATGTGAAATTGTACTTTACTGATACAGTAGACTCCTTTTAAATGAAACCTGAAGGGACCAGGAAAATGTGTTTCCTTTAAGAGGAGTTTTGTTTATTGAGAGATAAACAGGGTTATAATATTGAAGTACGAAACCAAAAATATTACCGGCAGTTGTTTCATTTAAGCAGCAATTTCATTTAAAAGAGTTTCGTGGGAAAAATAGTCTTTCTTTAGTGTCCCTCTAAGCTGGGATGAAACCTTAAAAATGAGTTAGAAAATTTGGCTGTAATGTGGTAATATAAGCTATGGCTATGAAATTTGCAAGGAATCTTAAAGACATATGCAGCTTGGCACAGGGGCTCAAAATCATTTCATCTTGCATTTTTATTTTTTCTGCCTAGCTTATTTTTTTCTAATTTGCTATCTGCAGAGCATTGCAAGTTTGCTAAAGTGTAACTTAAATTGTGACTGCACTACAAAAGCTTGATTTATGTTTTTGCATTTCCTAATGCATGAAAACTGCCATTTGGGAATGTCATTTTTTTATATACTAAAATTCAAATGCACGTATGCTACAGATTCTAGTTGCATCTATCTAAATGACTCTAGTTAACACACATTAGAATTTTGTTTGCCTATGCTCTATATAGTTCCTGACAAAAGGTACATAAGCCTCTGAAATCCTTTTGAGAGAAATGCAGAGACCACTCGAAAATACGTGCTCATTTCTTATCAACATTTCCAAGCCCAAAGACCAAAAGTTATTTTTGAAAAAGTGAGTACCCAAGTGGGATAAATTTTTGAAAGCTAAAGAAATTTTCTATCAGGTAATGGCAAAATCGAATTTTTCTACGAAACAAAGTCTCTCTGCACCATTGAGTAGAAGACTGTTTTAGACACAAGGTGCTTTAGTTAGTATGGTATTTTCCATGAATATGAATTTTCGTGGGCTTATATTGAGCCCAATTGTTATGTATAAGGTGGAACTTCGACTGTACGTCCCCTGGTTTGGCGACGACCCGCATTTCACAACGAATCTGTTTGGTCCCAGCAAAATCCGCATAGAAGCAATGTAAATAACCCTTGGTTATATAACACAGTTTTACGCGGACCCCGCAGCCTATGACGACTTTCAGTTTCCATCCGAAAGGATACTAGACCCAAACGTCGTCTAAACATTCACGAGTGCAAAACATAAGCTTGTGTTCCCTCTGGCTGAAGTAGTTACCTACAAGTTATAGCCACACAGAGTAGCTTCAGCTGGCCGAAGAGCTGATATTTTTCACGTTTTCAATCCGTGGAAACTTGCTCTGATCGACATACAGCTGATCTCTTTGATTTGTCGCAGTCACAGGCTCGCGCACGCATAAGGAAGCGACACAGCTGTTTTCATCATGCAAAATTACTTTCACTTGATGTCTCTCTTCGTGATAATAGCGAGAAATCACTAGTTGCACTTCACAAGCCAACAAATTGCAATGCGCACAGCTCAGTCGTGCACGAAGGCATTATACGCGAACTCATGGTCTGTCGCCATTATGTGATAGCGATGACACTGCGACTTTTCTAATGGAAGACTGTTGGCAACACTGTTTCAGTTTCGTTTTCTCGCACTGGCTTATACAAGTTTGATGATAGGACGCCTGGATTATACAAGTATTGCAATTTCGCATGGTCCCCGAAAGTCGTATAATCGTGGTTCCACTGTACCAGACTATTATTTTTAAGTGATTCACTAAAACTTCGTGGGATCATGTTTTTGATGAACTGGCTACTGGTAGGTGGTAGAGTTTAGCATGTAATGCAAGATCATCTCTTATCTGACAACCACTTGCGATCGTTATGGAAACTGATATCGCTAAAAGAGCTAGTATCTTCCAAGCGGTCTCGATCGTCAAAGTGGTCTTCAGTGGTCTCGGTTGCCGCTTGGCGAGATGTATCAATCAGCCAATTCCGCCTAATGCGAAGGCTAAGTTTAAAAAACCTTGCTGAAGAAATAGGATATGTGCCCAGTGAAAGCACTCGTAACTGTAACACACAAATTTTACTGCTAAGTTTTTGCCGAGTGCCTTGCTACAACAAGCTTCAAGTATCTGACAAAGTTTTTGGAGCAACTTTCGGTCACCCATCGCAAGGCTACCAATGCCTGAAAATTTACAAGTTTATCATATTCCATGACAAAATTAACAAGTTAAGCAGTGACAAAAGGGTGATCCTTCCAAGGAGGGTGAGCAGCGATTAGGATGGAAACGTGGGATAGTTGGTAATTCATAATTGTTCAGCCAACTGGGAGTGTGGGAGGAACACACACAGTTCGCTGAACAATTATGAGCAGCAATTAGTTTGAAATTTGACCTCTTTCAGCTGCGCAAAGCGACGCATATCTTGGCAGTCGTAATCATCAGTGCCCAGTGTATGCATTGACATTGTCAGCTTGAAAAACTCGAACGTGGTAAGGTTCTCACATTGTTCTGGCATCAGGGGTGTAAATTGTAGATATTGTAACGGTAGGATGAGAACGACGAAGAAGACAAAGAGGAGGACGATGTTGTCAGATCTGCGAGCCAACTGGGCGCCATCTTGTCCACCACCGAGTTTATTCCTCGTTTTATAAAGTAAAGTTATTTCCCCGTAACATCATTGGTGGGAGGTGCGGGGTACTCACTTCACGCAAAACGGAGCTTCGTAGCGGGCGCCTAGTGGTCTCCCCCATGGCGACTGAAGTCAACAATGCCGACCCTTCCCCGACTGCCGTGCCTTCTCCAACTACGTCCGTGCTTTCTCCAACTGGACCGTCAACCCTCATCTTGGAGCCCCCGAGAGATCCAGGTACCTTTTCTGGCACTGATGGCATTGACGTAGAAGCCTGGCTGAAGTCATACGAACGAGTGGGTGTACGTATGCGATGGGATCCAACGCTCATGCTGGCCAACGTGATTTTTTATCTCAGAGGTACCGCAAAGGTCTGGTACGAGACGCACGAGGAAGAACTGACTAGCTGGGAGTTATGCAAGCAAAAGCTCCGGGAGCTATTTGGCAGGCCTGTGGGAAGTCAACGCGCCGCCCAAAACGAGCTCGCACGTCGAGTTCAGACGTGCACCGAATCATACCTCACGTACATTCAGGACGTGCTCGCTTTGTGCCGCAAGGTAGACTCGCAGATGTCCGAAGCTGATAAGGTTGGCCATATTATTAAGGGCATAGCAGATGACGCCTTTCACCTTCTTGTGTTCAAGAATTCATCTACGGTCCACGACATTATTTCTGAATGCCGGCGCTTTGAAGAAGCGAAGAGCCGCCGTGTTCTCCACCAGTTTGCCCGGCTTCCAAACACGGCTGCAACCTCCACATGCGAAGACCCTCGCCTGCCTTCTACGGAAAGTCCCGGTGACGTTGTCCGTATTGTCCGTCGGGAAATAGAAGCCGCAGCTCCACTCGTGTCAGCCTCCCCCAACTCCGAAAGCTATCACGCCACCGTCTCTCTCATACAGACCGTCGTGAGGCAAGAACTGGCCAACGCCGGCTTAAACGTCTGCTCCATTCATCGTCCAGACTACGCCCCACCAAATCCACCCGTGACTGTTCCGCCCAACCGACGTTTTTCTGCCAGCCCACATTATCGCGACCCGGCGGTATGGCGCACCCCAGACGACCGGCCGATATGCTTCAATTGCGGTCGTATAGGCCACATTTCGCGTCACTGCCGTGCTTGGTCCAGCTCTGCTCCGTGGCCTCACCCTCCGCCCCATCGCCCACCTGCCTGGAATTCACGCTCATCACCGAAAACAGAGCCGCTAACGCCTGAGAATTCCTCGCGCCCCCGATCCAGCCGCTCCCCTTCGCCGCAACGCCGTTTCTCCCGCTCGCCCCCATCTCGCCGATCGCCGTCCCCAAGCTCGTTCCGGCGTTCACCTCCGGAAAACTGACGGGAGCAGCTCTTGGAGGTGATGCTGCAATACCGACCCGATGCCAAAATCCTCTACTGACCTTGCCCGCACATCAGAACCTTATCAATGTTGACGTCGACGGTGTACCTACTACAGCCCTCATTGACACTGGCGCACACGTGTCCATCATGAACGCTGACCTTAGAGCACGGCTGAAGAAAGTCCTTACTCCTGGCCCAACTCCTGTGGTCCGAACGGCCGATGGTGGAAAAGTCGCCGTAATTGGTGTGTGCTCAGCTCGCGTCAGCGTCGCCGGACACCACACATCAGTTCTGTTTTATGTTTTAGAACACTGCCCTAATGACATAATTTTGGGCCAAGACTTTTTGTCTGAACATTCGGCCTTGATAGACTGCTCTGCCGGTATAGTGCAACTCGCTCTACCTAATGTTGTTGATCCTCCAAGTTGCCCTCCAAGTCGGCTTTGTTCTACAGAACACCTGCGTCTCCCTCAACGAACAGTAGCTTACATAGGCGTCTCCCCTGTTCCACCTGTCCCAGACGGTGTTTATATTGTGTCCCCCAATGTTGACGTCCTGCTTTCGCACAACGTTGCGTTTCCTCACACCGTCGTCACTATTACGGCCAATGCATCCTGCCTACCCCTAGTGAATTTTTCACTATGTACACAAGTCCTCCCTCGTGGTATATCTCTAGCCGAAATCGTGCCGGCGGCAGAGTGCCATATTTGCACTCTAAGTTATGACAGCATCCCGAGTGCCGAAAAAACTTCGTCTACTCCTCCATCGGACCAAAGTGTGTTAACCAAGATGATTGCCCCCGACTTGCCGAAAGAACAAGCTAACGACCTGCGTTCCCTGCTTGCATCTTTTTGGGACATCTTCGACCTTGGCGACCGCCCACTCGGCCAGACGTCCGTTGTTAAGCACCGGATTGATACAGGCGATACGAGTCCCATCCATCGGAGACCCTACCGTGTTTCCCATGCAGAGCGGCGCATCATCCAACAGGAGGTCGACAAAATGCTTTCTCGGAATATCATCGAGCCTTCATGCAGTCCCTGGGCGTCCCCTGTTGTACTTGTAAAGAAGAAGGACAACAGCTGGAGATTTTGCGTCGATTATCGCCATTTAAACAAAATAACGAAGAAGGACGTCTACCCTTTACCACGCATAGACGATGCCCTGGATTGCCTTCACGGCGCAAAATATTTTTCCTCCATTGACCTTCGCTCTGGGTACTGGCAGATTGCCGTTGATGACATGGACCGTGAGAAGACGGCGTTTATCACTCCCGACGGCCTTTACGAGTTTAAAGTGATGCCATTCGGTTTATGCAATGCGCCCGCCACATTCGAACGTATGATGGACGCTCTGTTGCACGGCTTCAAGTGGTCCATCTGCCTGTGCTACCTGGACGACGTTATCGTTTTTTCGCCTTCTTTTGCAACGCACCTTGAAAGGCTATCGAAAATCTTATCTGTCTTTCGTAAGGCGGGCCTGCAACTCAATTCGGCAAAGTGCCACTTCGGCCGTCGTGAAATTTCTGTCCTCGGACATCTCGTTGATTCTGTAGGGGTTCGCCCTGATCAAGATAAAATACGCGCAGTAAGAGATTTCCCTGTACCAACCTGTACCAAAGACGTTCGCAGTTTCGTTGGCCTCTGTTCTTACTTCCGCCGCTTTGTTAAAAACTTCGCCGACGTAGCACGCCCTCTCACTCAACTTCTCAAAAAAGACGCTGGCTTCATCTGGGGCCCTGAGCAAGCAGATGCGTTTCAAAATCTAGTGTGTCTGCTTACGTCTCCGCCTATCCTCGCCCACTTTGATATCTCATCTCCAACAGAAGTTCGTACAGACGCAAGTGGCTATGGCATCGGTGCAGTCCTCGCCCAGAAACAACAAGGACGAGACCGTGTTGTTGCTTATGCCAGCCGCCTTCTTTCGCCTGCTGAAAGAAAATATTCAATAACTGAACGGGAATGTTTGGCACTTGTTTGGGCAGTCGGTAAATTTCGTCCCTATTTGTACGGCCGGCCATTCACAGTAATCACAGATCACCACGCCTTGTGCTGGCTTTCGTCCCTTAAAGACCCTTCAGGCCGTCTTGGCCGCTGGGCGCTGCGCCTTCAAGAATTTGATTACTCAGTCCTGTATAAAACCGGCCGCCTGCATCAAGATGCCGACTGCTTGTCCCGGTATCCTGTCGACCCTCCAGACGGCGACTCCTCTAAAACCACCCTTCCTGTCGACGTTTTCTCTCTATCCGCGTTTCATGACATTGGAATCGAGCAGCGACGAGATACTTTCTTGGACGGTATTATCCGAAGGCTCACATCGGTGAGGCCCGACCCTTCCCTTCGAATGTTTGAAATACATGATGGTGTATTGTACCGTTGCAATATGCGTCCTGACGGCCCCGAAAGACTACTCGTCGTTCCCATTCAATTGCGTCACACTGTTCTCGCCCAGCTTCATGATGCACCTACAGCGGGTCACCTCGGCGTGTCACGGACCTACGACAGAGTTCGCCGGCGCTTCTTCTGGCCTGGCATGTACCGCGACGTCTGCCGTTATATTGCAGCCTGCGACCCTTGTCAACGACGGAAAAAACCAAATGTCCCTCCGGCCGGACGTCTTCAGCCACTGCACATCCCACGAGACCCATTCTACCGTGTTGGCGTGGACCTGCTTGGCCCTTTTCCTACGTCAGCTGCGGGTAATCGGTGGATTGCAGTAGCAACCGATTATGCTACCCGATACGCGATCACACGGGCCCTTCCAACCAGCTGTGCAACTGACGTGGCCGATTTCCTTTTGGAGGACGTCATCTTACATCATGGCGCCCCTCGACAACTCCTTACCGACCGAGGCAGCTACTTCCTTTCCAAAGTGGTTGATGACCTCCTCCGCTCCTGCGCCACTAAACACAAGCTCTCGACTGCTTACCATCCACAAACAAATGGTCTAACGGAGCGCCTCAATCGCACTCTCACCGACATGCTCTCCATGTATGTCTCCACCGATCACCGCGACTGGGACACTACGTTACCGTTTGTAACATTCGCGTACAATTCTTCCAGACACGACACCGCTGGGTTCTCTCCTTTTTTTCTGTTGTTCGGCCGTGACCCTGCGCTACCTTTCGACACCCTCCTGCCGGCCGGACTAAATGACAAGTCTCAGTACGCTCGTGATGCAATAATGAAGGCCCAAGCGGCACGCCAAGTTGCTCGACGACGCTTACTGGACTCCCAGGACAATCAGAAGAGCGTATACGACGCCCGCCATCGTGACGTCCACTTCACACCCGGAGATCTCGTTCTGTTATGGTTCCCCTCACGCCGCGTTGGACTTTCGGAGAAGTTACTCCCACGCTATTCAGGTCCCTACCGTATCTTACGCCAAGTAACTGACGTCACATACGAAATCACCCCTACGGACCCCGCCATCATTCACCCTCACACTGACGTAGTGCATGTTACGCGACTCAAACCGTATTACTCCAGTGCCTCCTGATTCGCACCGGGTCGGTGCTCCAGCCGCCGGGGAAATCATGTAACGGTAGGATGAGAACGACGAAGAAGACAAAGAGGAGGACGATGTTGTCAGATCTGCGAGCCAACTGGGCGCCATCTTGTCCACCACCGAGTTTATTCCTCGTTTTATAAAGTAAAGTTATTTCCCCGTAACAATATCACACCCTTAGAGTATCCAGATTTATCTGCGATATCTAAACATTTGTCACTCTCTACAGGTATTCCTGCCAGTCCTTTGTTTCATTACTGCCAGCAGCAAATTGCCGACATTCAGGCTGAAGGAATCACGACCAAAAAGGGCTCAAAGCTGCCACAACACATAAAGCCATCTGTACCACTGGCAGAGCATAACGACTCAGAGCGGAAGCCAGCACACCCATTGCCTGTAGATGCACTTCCAACAGGTACACCAACGTTTTGTTCATGCTTCTTGACATTAATAACGCATGCGAGGTACCCTGTTTATAAGAGACACCTCATGCCTTATAAAGGTGTTCAACTGTATAGCCTTATAAAGGTGTTCAACTGTATATTCAAGTCATTGCAGCCATACACTGTCTCATTGAAGCACGCCCCACCATATAAGTTTGACAGAAAACAGTTTAAACTTTGTAGTTATGCAAAAATAAAAATTAAGTGAAGATGTATTTCTCACAGCGGCCTGTTTATGGTCCCCAACTTTCCGGGAGCAAAAATGGTACTTAGCTGTTCTTTCAATGCAAGACCACTGTTTCTCTGCTTCCGTTGCCAAAAAACATGCACGGGCCTAATCCTGTGCTTTAAACAATGGTGGGACAAGCATGTTTCTTTGAGCATATAGGGCAGACATGGCACCCCCCCCCCCCCCTCTGACTCTTTCGTGCGTAGGCTGTTGTACTCTCCGAATTTTGTGGTAAAATTTTGTTTTCGGGATTCCTTAATGAATACTGTTGCATTTGAGTCCCAAGCTCATAGTAAATGATTTAATGATCAATCCACGCATTCTACTTAACCTTGCCCCTTCTGCCCACCATTTCACCAAACACTCAATCCCGCACTCACGTGCTTGGCACTTTTGCAAATGACCGAGAAGACAAACGGGCTGTGCTGTAGGTTTTTTGCCTTTCTTGGCCACAGGCAGTGCTATAAAGTTCCTTATCACTGTCTGCAAACACTTTGACAGACGATAGTCTTTCTTGGGGACCTTCGACGAAAAAATTTTGGTCTGTGTCTGTACATTTGTCTGTTTTGCCCACCAATATTGATCTGTCTGTCTGTACATTTGTCTGTTTTGCCCACCAACATTGCTTAAGATTCAGCAATCATAGTTATGCGATTGTCAATGAAAAAGCAATTATTACGCATATCTGAGGTGCCATAACAATACGACGATGTTTTGTATGTGTGCCTTCGTACTAGAAGAGGCACACGCAAGTAACTATAAGTACTGTAGCGTTTATCGCATTGCACTGTCAGTGCAACGCGATGCTCAAAAAGTTAAGTGTTTCCAACACTTTGCTAAGACCACGCGGTGGTAGCACCTGCCCGTCACTTTGCGTTCTACACCTTATCACTTCAGAGACAGGCGCACATCTTTCTCCGCAAGCGCGCACGCCTTCGTTTTCGAAAATAACTGCTAGATGGCGCTCGGGTCTAATATGCCTCGATGCGCTCGTTCGCCTCAGCTACACGCTCGAGGCACTCTAATGCAGAGCCTCCAGATTACGATTCACCGATTTTGTTGCGCAGAACATTGAATAAACATTTTGTTCACTCTCTCCAGAAGCAAGACTATCGTTTTTCGACGACATTTGCAGTTAACATCCAGATTCGGGACCAATTTTTTTAGTCGTAAGCACCATCTTTGACATTTGACAGGGAAGTAGGTTCTCTCTACACTGCTTGCTCCCCTTCAGTAGAAAGGGTGGGATAGTACCACAGACGTCTCTGCTCCTTGTGGTTATGAATGCCTGCTCAGTTCAGAATAGGAGTAGCCTTTGCCACGGCGAGACGCACGCTCGTGATTCACACACACGAAACTACTGCTGAATCCTCCTCAGTGGTGGCTTCCTCCGCCTTGTTCTTGTGCTCTCTTATGACCCATTGCTTCTTGTTAGTGTTGCATTTTTAGTTGCCTCATTCGTGTCTCGGACTTCCTCGCGCTTCTCTCGCACCCCTTGCTTGCGACAAGCACCTCTTGCCTGCGACAAGCAGCCCGGGCACCTTCGGAAGCTGCCCAGTCGCAGTGGTCTAGTGGATAAGGTATTCGGCTGCTGACCCGCAGGTCACGGGATTTAATCCTGGCTGAGGCAGCTGCATTTTCGAAAATGCTGTATGCCCGTGTGCTGGTTTGGGTGCACATTAAAGAACCGCTGGCGGTTGAAATTTTCAGAGTCCTCCACTGCTGCCGCTCTCAAAATCATTTGGTGGTTTTTGAACATTAATCCCCACATATCAACCAAATCAACCTTCGGAAGATGCCAGACGTGACACGTAGCTGAAGGCACGTGTCACGTCTGCCACCTTCCAGCAGCCCTAGATGAGTCACCCTGGCTTGCTTTTTTTCAGTCCCAAAACTTTGTTTTTATTCCTTCGGCGCTCTCTCACAAAGGTGCCATGTTCATTTTGTTTTTCGGCCGGGCCACTTTCGTCGACGCTGCCAGCCTCTTCCTCACTGCTCGTTCCATTCTCTTTCTTCTCCTCCTCTTTCTTACCTCTATCCTTCCCGTTGTCTTCCTTCAAATCGGGATTGAAATGTGCAGCTTTCTAGCCGCTGATGCCTGCATTCTGCGTGGTCTCACTTTCCTTTTGCCCGACGTTGTTGTCGGCTGTACCTTCCAAGTTTTAAGTGCTGCTGTCGCCTCCTGTATTTTCGTCTCCATTCTCTTCACCGACTACCTCTTCACCATCCGGGGACATTACAACCTCATCACCGTGCTGAGACTACTTGACCCAATTTTAGTAGTACCAAAATAAGTCGAGCTCTTCACCTAATTGAAGTCATCCCCTTCACTCATTTCCATGCATTTCATGCCACTCATCTTCGCTACACTTTCATCATCCCCTGACCCTGCCTCATAGCTGATATTCTTCATGTCAGTGGCATCATGCAGATTCGAAAACCAAGTTTTGGTAGGCATGGAATCCCTCTTGGCAGCGCTGCTGTATCTGACGTCATCTGACGATGCCTCATCGGTTGTGGCCCGCTAATTAAGACCCCTCTAGCCTCGAGCGATGTGTTGGTCCCTGTGTTGAGCCGTGAATGCCTCTAGCAGTCGTGCACACTCGAGATGCGCCTGTCACAAAAAGATCACGCTGTGCGCCGGCCGGGGTGGGAGCACCAAGCCCTGCCTGCCCACTGTTTCACAGGCTTCGAGTTCCATCGCGCCTCTCCCACAGGGACGCAACTTTACCATTCTGTCTGCGGTTAGAAGTAGCTTTCACGAAAGCGTTCTCTTTTAGGGGCAAAGCTCCTTAAGGCGTGGGTCTGTCCATCCCTTATATGTATGTATGTGTTAGTACATAGCCGCTGGTGGCACATACCCGCTCTAGAGCGGGTATGTGCCACAGGGGATGCGATATGGGAGATGGGGTACTTTAAGTGTTCACTAAAAGGACAGACGGACAAACAGACTAGCAGAAGGGCGGACGGATGGATAGACGGGCGGATGGATGGATAGATGCGCAGACATACGGACAGGTGGACGCAAGAACAGACAGACAGACAGATGGATGGACGAACTCGCAGACGGATGCATGGATGGATGCACGGATGGTCGCGCAGACGAATGGAAGCAAGAACGGACGGACTGAAGCGCGGATGGGCTGACGGACTCTTCGCCCCACTCATCATCATTCACTCCGTGGATATGCTGTGATTTTTTTTTTGCATGGGAATGGCAGATACGTCCAGGTGTGACTTGTGCGATAGTGATGAGTCAACAGAACATCAACTGTGTTCCTGTGATTGTTTTGCGTGTGAACGCAATGTGCTGCATGAAACGCTGAACAACTTGATGATAGACCTTTTTCCGAAGGGCAGATCCTCGAATCATACCTCTACATGTCGCAGGCCAGCAAAGCAAAGCGGGCGTTGCTAGGTTTTCTAATGTCAACTGAAGTAAATGAGCGCTTATGAGCGTGCAATGGACAGGCGCACA
Source organism: Rhipicephalus microplus (assembly GCF_043290135.1). Lineage (NCBI taxonomy): Eukaryota > Metazoa > Arthropoda > Arachnida > Ixodida > Ixodidae > Rhipicephalus > Rhipicephalus microplus. The sequence continues at coordinate 18,743,211 of NW_027464588.1, forward strand.
TGTACCCACATGGAAGGCATGGTTCAAAAACCAAGGCATGGTTCAACAACATGGAAGAGCTCACCAGCTGAGACGTCTGTAAGATGAAGTTGCACGAGTTATTCGGTCAATCTGTCGGGTGCAAGCAGGCCGCTAAGAAATAACTTGGTAACTGTGTCCAGACATCCACGGAGTCTTACCTGGCCTATATTCAAGATGTCTTGACCTTCTGCCGTAAGGCTGATACCACCATGACCGAAGCCGACAAGGTTGCGCACGTACTCAAGGGCATCGCTGATGAGGCCTTTAGCCTCCTTGTATTTATAGGCTGTTTGACAGTTCAAGACGTCATTAAAGAGTGCCGACGCTTTCAAGAGGCTAAAAGCCATCGCATTGCCCATCACTTCACCCGTCTTCCTAACACCACTGCAACGTCAACTTGTGAGGACCTCAGTTTTGAGACCCAGCCCAATCCATCCTCTGCTGACATTACGAGGGTCGTTCGACGTGAAATCGAAGCAATGTTACCAGCATCCTTGAGGGTCCTGACGCCACATAATCCTCAGCCCGCCATATTCCTCATGCAGAGCGTTGTGCGCCAAGCATTGGCAAACGGGAGCCTTCAGGCGATCTGTTGTGTGCACCGATCCGATGTCCATCCGCCTACCTTGAACACCCGTTGGCACTACCGGTATCCCGCTCCACGTATCCGAGATCCAAACGCATAGAGGACACCTGACGACAAGCCAACTTGCTTCCGGTGCGGACGAGTGGGACACATTTAGCGTCGTTGCTGAAGCACGTGGACCTCACCCCCGTACGCAAGCCCAAACTTCACGAACTTCGATGCATTAGCCTGCCCTTCTAGCCAAGAACCACCCTGCCGTGATGACTCGGCCCATTACGACATGACCGCCACGACCAATGCCCAATACAGCCACTTGCCTTCACCGCGATGTAGACTCTCGCGGTCTCCTCCGCTGCCACCCAACTCCCCATCCCCGTCCTTTGCCCGACGGTTTCCTTCGGGAAACTAACTGGTGCAGCTCCTGGTGGTGACGCTGCTGCTACGACTTGCCCTACAATTCCTCTGTTGATACTCCTGACCAAACAGAACTTGATTGATGTAAAAGTGGATGGTTTATCTGTTAAAGCTTTAGTTGACACTGGCGCTCAAATTTCTCTTATGAGCTCGCACTTTCGTGACCACTTAAAAAAAGTCTTGACTCCAGCCCCTTCATGCTGTGTTCGTGTTGCTGACGGCAGTGCAGCTGCCGTCGTTGGTGTCTGCACAGCACACGTTACTATAGCCGGCCATCAAACCTTCGTCCTCTTCAATGTTCTCACCAACTGCACCAATGATGTTATCTTTGCTCTAGACTTTTTGCCCGCTCATTCGGCCCTCATGGACTGTTCAGCTAGCACGTTGCAACTTGACCTGCCCTGTACAACTGATACGCCCAGTCCGCCCCAAGTTTGTCTCTGCTCTGCTGAACATGTCCATTTGTCACCGCAAACAGTTACCTGCATTGCCGTAACAGCGCCGCCACCTGTAGCTGATGGAGACTACGTGCTCACGCCCATTACATTCGTCCTTCTGACTCACAGTGTTACTTTTCCGCACACTCTTATTCAGTTACGGAAAACCGTGCTTGCATTACTTTGCTGAGCTTTGCTCTGTGTCCGCAAGTGCTTCCGTGTGGAATAGCTCTCGCCACGCTGACACCTTCTGAGGATTGCATCATCTCAGCTTTGTACCCCAATGATGTGCGTCGCCCCAACTGCACGCAAGTCTGTTCTTCGACAGAGAGTCCATCTTCTAATGTGGAAAAAATGATCGCGGTGAACCTTTTGCCACATCAAATTGACGCGCTCCATCACGTCCTGGAATCGTACTTTGATGCATTCGACTTCTGGGACCGTCCGCTAGGTCAAACCAGCATTGTGAAGCATCGCATTAACACCGGCGATGCATCTTTGGTACATCGACGGCCGTACCACATTTCTCCTGCGGAGCATCAGGTCATTCAAATGGAAGTCGACAAGATGCTCGCCAAAGACATAGTTGAGCCATCTTCTAGTCAATGGGCTTCCCCTGTTGTTCTTGTAAAGAAAAAGGACAACAGTTGGCGATTCTGTGTCGACTACCGACATCTGAACCAGATCACTAAAAAAAGATGCTTACCTGCTACCGCGCATTGACGACGCCCTGGATTGCCTTCATGGCGCTAAGTATTTTTTTTTCATCGACCTTCGCCCAGGGTACTGGCAAATTGCTGTCGACGACATGGACCGCGAGAAGACTGCTTTTGTGACCCCTGGTCGTCTTTACCAGTTTAAGGTCATGCCGTTCAGATTATGCAATGCTCCAGCCACCTTTGAACAAATGATGGACACTGAATGATGGACACAGTGGTCAATTTGCCTATGTTACATGAACGACATCATTGTATTTTCTCTGACATTCGAAACACACCTCGACCGCCTTTTCTCCATCCTTTCTGTTTTTCGTAACACAGGACTGTAACTGAACTCATCGTAGTGCCACTTCGGATGCCAGCAAATAACCATCATGAGCCATCTTGTCGACTCTGGCATACGTGCTGATCGTGATAAAGTTCGAGCTGTGCAAAACTTCTCCGTCCCGACCAACACTAAGGAAGTCCGCAGCTTTATAGGTCTATGTTCTTACTTCCGACATTTTGTAAATAATTTTGCGGACGTGGCCAGACTTCTTACGGACTTGCTGAAGAAAGATGTTCCACTCTCTTAGGGCGCTGCGCAGGCTTCGGCGTTCTCTATTCTCATCGCTCACAACACCACCTATTCTAGCCCACTTTGATATGTCTGCCCCAACAGAAGTCCGCACTGATGCCAGCGGCCACGGAATCGGTGCTGTTTTGGTCCTGCATTAAAGTGGCTGCACCAGTGTTATCGCATATGCCAGACGTTTGCTCTCTGCGGCCGAGCGGAACTACTTGATCACTGAAAGGGAATGCCTGTCTCTAGTTTGGGCAGTTGGCAATATTCGTCCCTACTTACATGGTCGCCGTTTCACAGTCACAACTGATCATCACGCTCTCTGCTGGCTCTCGTCATTGAAGGATCCCACTGGGAGTCTTGGTCGCTGGGCACTATGGCTACAAGGATATGACTACTCAGTGTCTTACATGGAGGCGGAAATGTTGTAGGCCCGTGTGCTCAGATTTCGGTGCACGTTAAAGAACCCCAGATGGTCGAAATTTCCGGAGCCCTCCACTACGGCGTCTCTCATAATCATATGGTGGTTTTGGGACGTTAAACCCCACATATTTATCAATTATCAGTGTCTTACAAATCTGGTCGTTTACACCATGACGCTGACTGCTTGTTCCGCCATCCAGTGGAACCCCTGAGACTTTAGATGAAGCGCCGCCATGTGTGCTCTCTCTCTCTGCTTTGCGTGATGAACATGCGTGATGAACAGCGCTGAGATCCCGTCTTGCGTGACATTGTTGAGAAGCGCAACTCTCCGATGTTTCATTCGTCTACTCGACTGTTTGTGCTTGAAGAAGGCACTTTGTACCGCTACAATGTCAACACAGATGAGCACGAACTGCTCCTCATGGTGTCTTCCCACCTACGTTCGAGTGTTATCGCCCAGCTCCATGACACCCCCACCGCCGGTCACCTTGGTCTCTCTGAGACTTACGACCATGTTCATCGCCGATTTTACTGGCCCAGGCTTTATCGCTCTGTCCGCCGCTATTTTGTTGCATGCAACCAGTGGCAACGTCGAAAAAAAATCGCCTATGAGTCCTGCCGGACTCCTCCAGCCGCTTGATCTTCCTATTGACCCCTTCTTTCGTGTTGGTCTTGACCTTGTGGGAATCTGGGGCGCGCCCGCGACCTTTTCGCAGGCATTCCGCCGCACGGCCACACCCTTTTGCTTTTTCTGCTCTGGTAACGGTGCGTGGCGATAGATGGCGCCACGTGCGGGCGCGGCATGTGGTACGTGTACATTGAGGGAGCTCTCTCTCCTCCGTGGTCGGCGCACGGGTTTCCTTCGTCCGCGTCGCCTTTGGGAATCGCCGGACTGTAGCCTGCCTGGGGTTGCCTTTGGCACCTCGGAAGGCATGTTTATTTGAGTGCTAGCTTCGGTACCGTACGCTAAGGCCACAGCGGTGCCTAGTGCTTGAAGTGGTCGTACCACACAGAGCCGTACTTGCCGTAGGCCTACGCGTACGAGGTTTGCCCTAACACTTGCGACCAGGCCCAGTGGCCATCGTGAGAGTGCGCAGCATAGCCGCGAGGGACCTTTTCCCGACCGGCGTGTCAAAGCTCGTCATTGCCAGCTGCGACGGGCCCGCAGTTTCCCCTTATTGTGAACGTCTGCGCGCCTTTGCTCTCCGCATCCCGGGAGCGGACGTTGTACTGTTGTTCGGGGTGCCGCCAAGGGCAATAAAGTGTTGTGTATTTTTGTATTGGAACACTGTCTGTTTTGTCGTGCCGCGCTAAACTCCTTATTAGATGAGCGCGCGCGGAGCGGTGGGCTACACGCGAGTAGGTGGCAAAGTCGCGGCCCTGTGGCTCGCTAAGTGTGAAGCCGCGGTGATCATTCGTTCAGTTAGTAGCGGGGTCATCATAGCCTCCTAGGCCCTTTCCCTCAGTCTACCTCCAGAAACAAATGGATAGCTGTTGCTATGGATCATACAACCCGGTACGCTATCACGCGGGCTTTGCCAACCAGCTGTGCCACAGATGTTGCCGCTTTTCTTCTGTACGATGTCATCTTCCATCATGAAGCTCCATGCCAACTCCTCGCACATCATGGACACTATTTTCTCTCCTTAGTTATTGACGACCTGCTTCGCTTTTGCTAAACCAAACATAAGTTTACGATGACCTATCATCCACAAACTAATGGGCTTATCGAACGATTCAACTGGACTTTGACTGATATGCTCTCCATGTACGTCTTCTCTGACCACCTAGACTGGGACGTTGCATTGTCCTTTGTTAAATTTGCATACAATTCCTCACGCCACGATACAGCAGGGTTTTCACCATTCTATCTCATATTTGCCCGCGAACCAACTCTACCTTTCGATACCATATTTCAGACAGCTGTTGATTCGCCGACTAAATACGCCCGTGACACTATCACCAGAGCTCTCAAAACCTGAGAAGTCGCTCGGAAATGCCTCTTAGCATCGCAAGAGCAACAGAAGCAACGTTACAACGCACAACATCGTGATGTCTCCTTTGCCCCGGGTTCCCTTGTGTTGTTGTGTACCCCGACTCGGCATGTTGGTCTCTCCGAGAAGCTGCTTTCCCGGTGCTCAGGATCCTACCGGGTCTTGCGCCTGGTGACCGACGTTATTTACGAGATAGCCCCGCTGAATTCGTCATCTCTTTTCGATCCATTGTCTACAGACATTGTTCATGTCTCCCAACTTAAAACTCTACTACTCCTCAACACCATAGAAAGCATCGAGACGGTGTTTTTGCACCCGGTGGTCATGTTACAAGAATACATCACGCTGAAGAAGCAAGACAAACAGCGAGAAAGACGACGTGATTCTGGGATGTGGAGCACGCTCTCGCTTGCCATCTCAGCTTAGGCTTGGCATTGTGCAAACACATCTCAACTGTCACCTCATTTCGCTGTGTGCCCTCCCGTAACAATATAAAGAAAAATCAGCATATATGTCATGACCTAACTAGTCGACACAATATACATATTTTTTAAACTATAAGTAAGGCCTGCGCAAATGCTATATCTTTGGTTCAAAGGAAGTGGAAACAACTTTGGATAGTAATCGATGACTTCTGTTCGATTGCAAGTGACAGCCTGACAAATATGTTTCATTCTGAAATTTATTATACTTTGAGCATATAAACCGACATAACAAGCTTTTAAGCTGAAAAAGAAAGAATACATGTTCATTGAACCTTGAATTGGGTCTTCACGATAGTGCAGATTTTTTTTTCAATAAAGGCGTTATTCTTATTCATGATGCCGCACTCCTCCGCTGCAGTGAAATAACCTTAGCAAATGGGTTACATGCGAACCAGCATACACCTATTCATTCATTTCTTTGACATTTTCAATAATAGAAATATGAATCAAAGTGAATTCAAATACTGTAATATTTGTTAAAATATTTGAAGCTTTTAAATATTTGAACAAACCCACTCGATAGTAATGAACAGACCACTGCCACTCATTCGTCATGATCTGGCGTGGGTCTTGACGTGTAGTTTTTAAACAAGTTTCTGTAATCCCAAAGTGAATATCGTTCACAACTCGTATTCAGGTCAAAAAGCAGGTTCGACAGCATTTCGATGCTTGTGTGCACATTAGACGGCTACCTTGTATGCTTACGTTTTGGCTTGCTAAAACGGTTTAGTGGGCTCCTGGAAGGCTGCTCCTTCAGCTTATACTGTTAAGCTTGTTATGTTTTTCCAAGTAAGAAGTCACTGCTTTTTTCCTTAAATTTTATTTATTTATTGCAATAACTCTTAGGGTCAGAGGCATTATAGAGTGGAATGGTACCCCGCAGGGGCGCCTGCGCAAGCAGGCGTTTGGTGTGTAGCGACACCACGGACCCGAGCTAACGTGGGGGTTCCGACTCCCTCCCACGCCTAGCCGTGCGTGGCTTTGCCGTGTCCGGGGAAAAGGGGATCCTGGGGTTCGAGCTAATGCTGGGTGATTGGACCTTTAAGGCCCCCCAGCGGTGGCAACACACCCCTTTGGCCCCGGCTTCACGCAGACGGCACCCCTGGGCTGACCCCCCCAGGGGAAATCGGCAGTCGCATTTTCCTATCTCTCTCTGCCTACATCTTTGTCTTTATCTCTCACTATCTATCTGTCCTGTCTTCTACTCTCTTCTGTTTACTTCATTTTTCCTGGCGGCAAGGGTTAACCCTGTGCAAATAGCCTACCTTGGTCTAGGCGCATTGGGTTATGGCAGTGTTGTACGGCTGACATCTGCAAGCTTTCAGCACCTGCAAATTTGCAGCGTCCCCTTGTTGGGCTCCGTGGTGGGTGGCCACCAACGCTGCTGAACAAAAATATGACCGGCATGCATGGAGCATTCCCTTTTCTGTCTGATCGTACCGGCCTAAAGCGGGTACGCACCCACGACATAAATTTCTTCAACCAGCCAACAGAAACTTTCCTCCACTTCCACGTCATTCACTGTGAAAAAACTGAAAAGCAAGCCAGGACCGTCTCTCCTTTCCTAGTTTCTAGATGTCTTACCGAAACTCTTGGCACAGGATACAAGGTAACCAAAATGGCTAGTGGAGACCTTCTCCTCGAAATCCGTGACAAAGAACAATTTAAAAAGCTAGACCGTCTTTCATATTTCGGTGACATACCAATAACCATAACACCACATAGATCAATAAACACAACTCGCGGAGTGGTATCTGACATGGACTTACTTGACCTGACTGAGACTGAACTTTTGGAGGGGTGGAAGAGCCAAAATCTCATTAATGTACAGAGAATCATCATCAGAAGCGATAATAAGGAAACACCGACAAAACACTTAATACTCACGTTTGCATCCAGTAAACTACCGGAATCTATTCAAACAGGGTACACAAAGACATCTATCAGGCCGTACATACCAAACCCTCGTCGTTGCTTCCAATGCCAGAGGTATAACCATGGCTCTAAAACCTGTCGTGGTCGCCAGACTTGTGCACAATGTGGAGTCCTAGGCCACGTGTCTGAGAACTGCAAAGAACCGCCACACTGTGTAAACTGCGAAGGAAACCATGCCGCATATTCACGCTCCTGCACATACTGGAAAAAAGAAAAAGAAATAATTACGTTGAAGGTGAAGTAGAACATTACATTTAAGGAAGCACGGCGAAGAGTCGCTCCATTTTATGGACCTACATACGCTGATGCGGCGCGTCAGGGGGCACCGCCGCACCACCCCTCGCCACTCCTTTGGCCTGCGCATACCGAGCCGGCGGTTGTGGCACCTGCCCCCAAGGCGGTTGTAGCCCAGGCTACACCGCCTACTTCCAAACAGAGACCGGAGACTCCAGAGTCCTCGGGTCTCAAGGCCTCACCTCACCAGACGAGGCCAAAAATTCGAACTAGCAGCCCGCACGTGCGGGCATCCAGTGCCTCCGAGGAGGCAATGGATACGTCGGTACCCTTGGTGCCGAAAGAGCGGCGTGCTCTTGGAGCGCGCCAAGAAAACAAAAAAGCAGATAACAGGGCCTGGTGATGGCCCTGTTAAGTGAACTCAAACTCCCTGTCTAAACAGCCACCCGCTTTTCGTACACACAGCACTATTTTACATTCACCATGAACACTCAAATTATACAATGGAACGTCAGGAGTCTTCTCAGAAACCTTGACGACATCCAAGAACTCTTACACGAACACTCACCAAAAGTGCTGTGTGTACAAGAAACACACCTTAATTCAAAACACACAAATTTTCTTCATAAATACGTTATTTTTCGAAACGACCATGATGATGCCATGACATTATCTGGAGGTGTTGCCATCAAAGTGAATCAAGAAATTGCATGCACACACTTACAACTCCAAACATCCCTTGAGGCAGTGGCTGTTCGAGTGGTTCTTTTTGATAAACTGATCACAATCTGCACTATCTACATTCCTTCTAGCTATCAGCTGCAAAAACGTGATTTACACTCTTTAATTGATGAACTTCCGGAGCCCTATGTTCTCCTTGGAGACTTTAATGCGCATAGCAGGCTGTGGGGTGACTCTCGGTATGACGCGTGAGGTCGACTGATTGAACAGTTCCTTCTCTCCTCGAGCGCGTGTCTCCTAAATCCAAAAGAACGAACCTATTATAATCTCGCCAATAACACCTACTCCTCCATAGACCTAAGCATAGTATCTCCATCTCTGGTGCCTCTACTCCAGTGGAAAGTCGTCAGGAATCTGTATGGAAGTGACCACTTCCCCATAGTTTTGAGCACAAATACAGTAACTGAGTGTCCACCACGTGTTCCGAAGTGGCTCATAAACAGAGCCGACTGGGACCACTTTTATACCATTGCTCGTCTAGGTTGGAGTGACTTATGTACTTTAAGCATTGATGTTGCTGTCGACTACTTCACAGCTTTTTTGATTTATGCTGCAACAAAATGCATCCCACAAACAAATGGACACCCAGGAAAACGGCGTGTGCCATGCTGGAACTCTGAATGCCGAAACGCATGCAAACAACAAAACAGAGCTTGGAAGCTGCTTCGGAACTCACCGACAGCCGAAAATCTTGAAACCTTCAAAAAATAAAGTCTCAAGGCAGGAGAACGCGTCGGCAGGCCAGAAGAGAAAGCTGGCAGAAGTTTTTATCAGGGGTTAATTCATACACACAGGAGGCTAAAGTCTGGAACATGGTCGGTAGGATAGCAGGAAAACAAGTACACACACTTCCACTCGTAAACAATCAGGGTGATACCTTGAAAGATCAGGAAAACTTCCTCGGTGCACACTTCGAACAGGTATCCAGCTCGTCCCACTATACTGACACTTTCCAAAAATACAGAACAAGAATAGAAAAGCAGAAACTCGAACACAAATCCACTAGATACAAGGCATATAACCAAGCTTTCAGTCTAGCTGAGCTCCGAACATCTCTAAACTCCTGCAGTACTTCTGCCCCTGGTTCTGACCGTGTGATGTATGAAATGTTAAAAAACCTACCAAACGAAACCCGAAAAACCTTACTTTGTTTGTACAATGCTATTTGGTCTTCTGGCACTATTCCTACTTCCTGGAAAGAGGCTATTGTTATTCCCATTTTGAAAGAGGGCAAGGACCCTTCTTTAGCTTCGAGTTATAGGCCTATTGCACTTACAAGCTGCTTGTGCAAAGTCTTTGAAGAAATGATAAACTGCCGACTTGTACACTTTCTTGAAACAAACAGTTTGCTCGACCCATTTCAGTGCGGGTTTCGAGAGAGTAGATCCACGACAGACCACCTTGTTCGTATCGAGGCACAGATCAGGGACGCCTTCGTCCATAAACAATATTTTCTCTCTGTGTTCCTCGATATCGAAAAGGCTTATGATACAGCGTGGCATTTTGGAATTCTAAGAGACCTGTCCCACCTTGGCGTGCGCGGAAGAATGTTCCACATAATCAAAAGTTACCTGTCAAACCGGACATTTCGTGTCCGAGTGGGCACGGTTCTTTCCCAAACATTTGTCCAGGAAACAGGCGTGTCACAAGGTGGTGTACTTAGCTGCACACTTTTTCTCATAAAAATTAATTCCTTGCACTTGACCATCCCTCGCAATATGTTTTATTGTATATATGTCGATGACGTCCAGCTTGGTTTTAGGTCTTGCAATCTGGCAATGTGTGAGCGACAGGGTCAGTTAGGTTTAAACAAGGTCTCCAAATGGGCAGAGGAAAACGGATTCCGACTGAACCCACAAAAAAGCACGTGTGTCTTGTTCTCCAGAAAGAGAGGCATGCACTCAGAACCCGACATTGAACTGAACGGTCAACGTCTGTCTGTTAATACGGTGCATAAATTCTTAGGATTAATCTTGGACAACAAGTTGACCTTCGTACCGCACATCAAGTATCTAAAAACAAAATGTTTAAAAGCCATGAATGTTTTAAAAGTGTTGTCACATACTAGGTGGGGTAGTGACAGGCAATGTCTCATGAACCTATATAGAAGCCTCATTCGCACCCGCTTAGATTATGGGGCCGTTGTTTATCAGTCTGCGGCTCAAAGTGCTTTGAAGATGCTGGACCCCGTGCACCATTTGGGCATCCGCCTTTCTACGGGTGCTTTTCGCACCAGTCCCGTAGAAAGCCTTTATGTTGAGTCAAATGAGTGGTCGCTTCATCTGCAGAGAACTTACATGTCCTTTGTTTATTTCCTTAAGGTGAAAGCAGACAAGAAGCACCCCTCATACTCTACTATTAATGATTTGTCGAGCTCGATTCTGTTTCAAAACAGGCCTTCAATGAGGCAGCCCTTCTCAGTTCGCCTGAAGAGTCTAGATGAGGAAACTGGAGTCTCACTTGAACACAGTTTAATGGCTCCTGTAGCATACCCGCCACCGTGGCAATGGCAGACTATAGACTGCGATGTGTCTTTTCTAGAAGTTACAAAACATGCGCCTATTGCCCATATCCGAACATACTTCCTGGAACTTCAACACAAATACACACGTCCTGAGTTCTTTACAGATGCCTCCAAGTCTAACTCCTCTGTGTCCTACGCTGCTGTCGGCCCATCCTTTTCGGATGCTGGCCCTCCATATCCAGGCACAAGTATCTTCACAGCGGAAGCCTATGCGACACTTGTGGCGGCTAAACACATAAAGCAATTACAAATACAAAAAGCAGTAATTTATACAGACTCCCTCAGTGTAGTAACGGCTCTGCACACTCTTAAAAAACACAAAAACCCAGTCCTTGTCTCACTTCATTTTATGCACACTCTACACACTCAAACAACATGTTGTAGTGTGCTGGGTGCCAGGGCACCGTGAGATCCAAGGCAACGTGAGGGCGGATCAGCTCGCTGCATCCGTTCACGAAAGCACTGCCCCTACACCCATATTAATCCCGGCCCTTGATCTTAAGTCGTCTCTCAAATGAAACCGCAGGGACTACTGGCAGAGCAAGTGGGGTACACACACACACAAAACAAACTACACATTATTAAGCCACACCTTGGTCATTGGCTGCCAGTGTCAAAATCGCGTCATACCGAGGTAATACTAACGAGACTCAGGATAGGACACACTTGCACGACACACACTTATCTTTTGTCTGGTGACGATCCACCATTGTGTGACAGATGTGGTGAAGCATTAACAGTCAGTCCTTTACATGTTAATCCAGTGCAAACACTTAGAAACTCTTAGAAAACAACACTTTCCATTACCCTACCGACAACATATACCTTTACACCCTGCAATGTTCGTCGGTAGGGAACTGCTTTTAGTCATAAATCACTGTTAGCGTTTTTAAAAGAAATTCATAGTTTTCATATCATATACCCGGGCATTCCGTAGCACAACCTCTCCAGAGAGGTTTTTGCTGCGGTGGCTACACAAGAAAGCACTTGCCTCACGGCCCTTGGACGCAAGGGTAGGAACGAGTGAGGCACTTGTGCTAATGCCATTCATATCCACCATCGTTTTTTATAATCACCAACTCTTGTCATCTATTCTCACCACACACACCTTTCACGGCATGGTCATGATTTTATTACTTGTATGTTTTTACCCGCCTTACCGCGAGGAACTTTATGGCCATTATACAGCCGCTTATCACAATCATTGTCCATATTTTTAGTAAGATTAACTGGCGCTCTTTGGCCGTGAAATGGCCCTTGCGCCACAAAACATCAAACATCATCATCAGAGTGGAATGGTACGCTTAAAAATACAATAGAAACTTCGTTCTGTCATTCTTGATTGGGGTTTAACTGCAGTGGAAGAATAAAATTGCATGGTTACATTTAAATAGTTAGAGGTCATCTCAAAGGCAGTATATCCAGTTACGTGCATTTTTCAAAATGTTACGATACCAGACTAAGACACTGTTTTTCAATCGCTTCATATGAATCAGCTAATAATGTTTCTAAGTATTCTTTTTTTCTGTGAACAATTATAAAGTAGAAGGCCCTAGATGCACCCAACGTTGAAACCAACAGTATAGAATTGTTCGGCTCTTTACTTGCCAGTCGATTACGTGAAGTTCCATTCTTGTGCATTACATGCCTATTGCCTTATCTTCCAACTTGAATGGGTTGTCTGATTTCGTTTTTAGACTTTTTTTCCCTTATTTTTGTCAATATACATTTGGCTCCTCTTTTGCTTCACAAATTGGGTTAGTTCTTTGCTTTATATTGTCTTCATTGTTTCACTACTGTTTTTCCTAAAATGTTCTATGGATAATTCTTGTTTGTAACCCCACTCTGCAACGACTTTGCCCGGAGTTAGCAGTATAGTCAAATAAAATAAAAATAAATAAATAAAATGTTAGCAGGGGTGGCACCAGGATTATTTTACCAGGGGGCCACCCATGATGAGCGAGTTTCTTCAGGGGGGGGGGGGGCTTAGTCATTGTGTTATGACTATGTTTCCTTTCGGGGAGGCAACGGGAGGTAGGGCAGGAGAAAATTTTGGGGGAGCTTCAGCCACGCCGTGCCCACCTTGGGTGCCGCCCTTCAATGTTAGCTGAAAAAATAACAGAACAAGTTGTAACTATGCAAGCAAAAATTAGACTGTTAGTGAAATTGCATATTAACATAGTTAAAGAAGTTACAGTAAAAGTCTTAACGAAATAAACAAGAATCACAGTTTGCAAAAAAAAAATGTGATCACATCATTGGTTTGTTGCTCAACAGTACGCTTGAGCCTAAAGTGTCATGAAAATGAGAATAAGGAATAATAGATGTGATTTATCCTAGAAGATCCTTCTAGTTTTATTAGGTTCGGGGAATAAATGACTGATAACATGTGCGAGTCGAGCATCGCATGATTCCCGCCTTTTAGGGATAGTCGCAACTAGTGTCGATGCACGGTGGAGGGAAAATAAAGCCCTTATGCAGGGTGTGACTATAGTATATTTTGGCAAAGGGACATATGCGGGAGAATTTGCGGCGACTGGCGAGTGACGGAAGCTTTAAAGAGTCATTCATTCAAGTGATAAAGCAGACAGAATTATATTGGACTAGCTCAAGAGCAGAGGTTAGTACAACGGTGGACTGGTACCAAATGAATGCAGCATATTTGTGCTTACATTGTACTAAAGTTTTGTGAAAAAGTTTTAAAGGGACAGGGGTTAGCATTACTAATGGTTTTGTTGATGTGAACAGACTAGGTAAGAGTGCTAGTTACACCCAGGTAGTGATGGGATGGTATGAGCTCGAAAGCGGAGTTGTCAAGCAGATAAGCAGTGTAGAAAGGTGTTCGGGAAACGTTTAAGACTTTCTATTCAGTAGTGTTTAGGGTGTGGCTGAACTAATAGAGTAGCAGTCAAAAGCACTGCATCATGTAGAATACTTCTGGAGGTGAAAAGGACACGTGCGATAGATGGGGTGGATCTTGAAATAGAGTGAACTCGGTATGCTCTGTTTCTGATGCCATGTGCAGAGGACCGCATGCGTGAAACCTCAGAAGCTCCGATGGCTGGTATAGAGGCAAAAATGTACACGCCTATGAGGTGAGTTTTCAAAGCCATTTTTTACAGTGTGACGGAATACTTTAGCCTTTACAGTGATGTAGAATAAAATATACTTGGTTCTGTGCTGAGAGGGATGAAAACTGGCATAATATACTGCTGAATGCTTTATTCGGTGGTTCTGAACTCCGAAGTAGTAAACTGCATTAGACCTCTTAGAGGTGTTTATAATATCGTTTGTGTTCGCATGGTTAGTATGTATGTACACGCACTAACCAATCGTGTAAAATCAATGTATCAATGTAAAAAGTCTGTGAGGAGATGGCTGTAAGCTGTGTCGTTTGAGCTATTTGTGGGTGAATTTTTTCTTTGTAAGAATAAATATTGGCAGATCCCACCTACAGTGGCAATCGCTGATATGCGAAGCAGGAATGAGAAAGGTTAATAAGTCATTTTAAAATCAGTACAACAGTACGAAGCGGAGGTAAATAATGCCATACATTACTTTCGTGTCATGATTATCATGTTTGGATGTGTCGTTTACCTTCATCTATTGACCTCACGTGATACCAAATTTAGTATAAGTGGAGCTAGCCAAATAGCCACGAGCACGCTATCAGGGCGGTATGTTGTCAATTTCTTACATAACACGCATGTCAGGATTATCATGTTTGCACCAGTCATGTATCTTAGTCATCTATTGATATCATGTAGCACCAAACTTCATATATGTGAAGCTAGCAAAACAGCCGCGAGCGCATAATGAAGGGCCCAATATACCACAACGTTACGCTGATGCGCACGCACGCTGGTCACAGCGACGCTATGTTAACTCGGGCACTCTAAAGTCTCGCGCCAGGCGCGACCTACGCGATCAGCGTCCGTCTGCGCGGCCCAACAACAACCGGCGTGAAATGCGACATGCTGTATTTCGCGCCGATGCGTTACCCAGGCATCACTGCGTCTGCCTCTTTTCCTGACGGAGGGACGCAGCACACGCTGAACCGCGCATGTGCCGAAGCAATGCAGCGCGGCGCGCTCCTGCGAGTATGTGGCAGAACATGCGCCTGGCGGGGCAACGCCGGCGTGACGCGACGAAACGAACGCCGGCGCGCATGCGCACCGCGTCACGTTTAAATGTATTGACGCCTTTACGGTGGCATGTAGTCATGTTCTCACAAGACACGCATCTCATGATTATCATGTTTGCACCAGTCACTTACCTTCGTCGTCCATTGACGTCTCGTAATACCAAATTTGGCATATGTAAAGCTAGCGAAACGGCCACGAGAGCATCATGAGTGTGGTATGTAGTCATGTTGTTACATGACACGCATGTCGTGATTATCAAATTTGTATGTGTCATTTACTCATGTCGTCCGCTCGCGTTGCGTATTACAGAGTTTGGTACATGTGAAGCTAGCGAAACGGCCACGAGCGCATCATGAGCGTAGCATGTAGTTATGTTGTTAAATGGCACGCATGTCATGATTTTCATGTTAGGGTCTGTCGTATGTGTTCGGCATGTAATCATGTCATACCATACCAGTTTTGCAACATGCCTTGCGAACAAAACTACCGCAAGAGCTGCAAGATCATGAAATGTAAATCATGACAATCATGTAATGGTTTTCATGTTGTGACAAGTCATATGTTCTTCATACAGTCATGTTATGTCACACCAAGTTTGGTATAGATACCATTATCAAAACGGCCAGGAGAGCTAAAAGTCCTAAGCGGATAGATGGATACATGGATAGATGGATACATGGATAGATGGATACATGGATAGATGGATAGATGGATACATGGATAGATGGATACTTGTGCGACATCCCCGCAAACACGGACTGAACCCCGCTCCTTTCAAGATGTGTACGCTCGTTTCTCAAACCCACGCATGAAAAAAAGGAAAAGAAAACCTTCGGTGTAACGGATGGGCATTCCGGAGTGAAGTACCAGAAGGATTCTTTCTACTATTCTCACGGGCTCCCCTGTGCAAACATGAGGACCGGGCGGCGCCTTGTCGTCTACAGATCGTGTGACAGTGTACAATAATCGGCGCGTACCCTTCAGATCTGTGGCATGGGGGAGCAGCAGAACACCTTTTGTTGGTTTGGGGAATGCGACCTTTGTGGCAAGCACCTGTGCCGGGTCCAGTATGCCTTTCCGTCAGCTTCCGTGGCTCCAGGGCTCATTACTGCGTTTTGCGCAGATGGCCGCCCGCGGCGGTGAACGACGAAGAAGCGGCGGCTACGGAGAATTTCGCGGGAGACACCGAGCTGCATGGAAACGTTGAGACTTGGTCTGGACATCGGCTCACCAAGTACCTGAAGCATCAGGACCATTGTTCGCCCGTAATTAAGGTGTCTTCGGACGGCTCGCCCATCACTCTTCCTGAGGCTCGAGTTTGTACATTGTTACTTGCTCGGCTTTGTTTGGGAGAGGGTTTTCTACTGGTGTAGGCCAAGGGCGCGGCCGCCGAAGATAATACACTCCGACTGAGAAGAAAATATGCTGCGTGGATAGCGGCGATTGGTTTGGTGCCCCGATAGGGCAGAGTGGGAACCCGAGAAAAGCGGCCACGTGTCAGGAAAGGGGAGAAGGGAGGAGAGTTTCTTCCAGGGGGAAAAAAAGAAGTAGACGGCGACGGAAGGAGACAGATCAGACCGCGACGTGAAGAACCAACCTTCGGCCCCGACTCGAGCAGCCAACTCCGAGGCTCCGACTACATGGACATTCTGTGAGAAAACTTCACCTGCTTTACTTGAACGAGTTTTGCGGGAAAGAATGCGGCGTATTGAGACATTGCGCGGTTTTATTAATTTATCACTTTATCATTTGTGTCTTTGTATGTTTACTTTGTATTGAGGCACCATTGTATTGCCACCGCTACTCGCTTATGCATCCTGTTTCGCGTGCCGCGAGTATTTGCTGATGTGTTATACCCTTTTGTGTAACAGAGATGTCGTTCACGGGCAATATGTGTGTACGCCATTTGCACTTGTTATTCAATTAAATGCGTCCGTGATTAAGAAAAGATTGTGACGTCTCTTACTTCCCTGCCCCAGCACGAATCCCTGTATGTGGAAAGCAATTGAGACACGTAGCCAAGAGGGAACCGGATAAAAAGAGGGTTGAGAGGCTTCCCTCTCTTTGGCGATCGGTGACGTAGTGGGGACGTCTCAAGTGGTGGCAGCGGTGGGAATACTGCAGGGGCAACGGTGCGAGATTTCATCCTCGTATTAGGGAAGGAGTGACGGATGGCACGATGAATAAACAGGCTACGCAGGTGGCTCAGGGGAGCGCGCTAGGAACGAGCGCTTTGATGTTAGGAAACATGGTTCCCTCGTTCATGGGAGACGCTGCAGGTCCGAACATTAGGGACTTTCTGCAAATTTTAGAACAGGTTGGTAGAATGGGGGGATGGCAAGACAGCCAACTCATTGGCATTGCGCGTTGTAAGATGCTAGGCGCCGCACATGATTTTGCGTGGAGAGATGATAGTGTCACCGCAGCGTCTACCTACCATGAGTTCAGAGCTTTGGCCCTCGAGCGGTTCGACACAGAACCCCTTAGCAGCAAGGTGGAGAGGTTTAAGAACGTGAGACAAAACGCCAGAGAGGAAGCGCGCTCGTGTGCAAATCGCATACGATTGCTCGGGACTGCCATCCTGGCTAACTCCAGCGGCGAAGAACCGGCGAAAACTCAGCTGCGCCACGAGATTCTGGCCGAACAAATGCTGTCGCAGTTCCTAACTGGCCTAAGGGATCCGGTCCGCAGATTTGTTTTGTCTCGCGACCCCAAATCGTTCGACGAGGCGATCGACGTAGCAGCTAAGGAAGAACGTAACGAAAAACTTTCACAGAGCTCCTCGGTGCCCGTTCGGCATGTCGACGAAAACGTGAATGCGCACGAAATGCGCAGCCGCCTCGACCGCCTGGAAAAACTCCTAGAGGAGAGTTTGAGGTCACGCGACCCCGTCGGAGATGATGGGCAAAGAAACGCAAGGCGGCCCCCTTTTTCCGATCGATGTTTTAACTGTGATGGCTTTGGCCATTTCTGGGGAGAATGCGACCGGTATCGACGACGCCGACCGTGGAACACGCGTTGTGATCGTCGTACGCCGGAAAACTGTGGCAGCGAGGAGACGACGCCGAAGTCGACGGCTCAGGAAAACTAGGTGCGGCCTCTTCTGGTAACCACAACAGGCGGAGATCAATAGCAGTGGTAAATTTTTGCGGGGAGACGAATCCGGTCGTTGAGTGTGCCGTGGGGAAGGGTACGCTGAGGCTGCTGATAGATACGGGATCAAAGGTGAGTCTTGTGAAGAGCTGTGCACTGGGAGGAATAGATGAGAGGTGGCAGAAGACATTGCAGAAATAGGATAGTGAGATGTCCCTCGTTGGCATAACTGGTGACCCTATACACACCCTCGGCCGTTTTAGAGTACCCGTAAAAATGAAAGAAACCACGTTTGAGGCAAAATTTTTTATTTGTGGAGACGGACTGTCATTATGGGCAGATGGTATAATTGGCCAAGACATTCTAATAGAACAAGATGCCGACCTCCTGCTGAGTGAGGGGTGCCTGAGAATAGGCAGCGAGCGTGTCCCATTTACCAATTAGGTTGGAAAACCCAGGCCAGCCGAAAAACTTAGTTCCGGTGAAATGAACCACAGTCCACTGAGGCCGCGTAATGTTAATGTTGTCTCCCTGATCGAAGAGGCTACTCTCCCACCACTATGCGAGTGCGTACTGGCAGGTCGGGCTCGCGCACCGGTGCCCCCAGGCGAAACCAAGGTTGTCAAGGTTAATGGCCTAGAAACAAACGGATTAACTGCAGTACCTACTTTGACCACCACACGGGAAGACGGCGTATTGCCAGTAAGGGTGGCAAACCTAACATTGAAGGAGATCCACCTCCCTAGGAATAAAGTGGTCGGCTCCTTGGTTGACACAGAAGCCTACCACGCGGTCGCGATGGTTGAGGGAGCGGGACGAGGCGCCGTTGACGAAGGAGATCTGTTGAAGATGTTCGATCTGTCGCACGTCGACGGAAAGGAGAGGCAAATTATGAAGAGCATGATAGTGCAGAATCAGTCAATATTCTCAACAGGAACAACAGACTTGGGGCGATGCGAAGCTATCAAGCATAGGATTCACACCGGAGGGGCGGCACCTGTATATCGTCGGGCATACAGGATCCCTTTCGCATGCAAGGAAGAAATGGAAAGACAGGCAGACTCCTTACTGGGAGCAGAAATAATGCAGCACTCAACCTCCCCCTCGGGAGCACCCGCACTGCTGGTCGAGAAGCCGGACGGGTCATACCGATTTGTCGTCGATTTCAGGGACCTCAACAAAGTTTCCCGCATTGACCCATATCCGCTTCCACGAAACACTCGCCTAACTGGGGAAGGTGAAATATTTTACGGTCGTGGATATGGCCAGCGGGTACTGGCGAATTGAGATGGAGCCTGATGATAAAGAAAAAGCAGCCTTCAACACCCCCTCCGGTCATTACGAGTGGAACCGAATGCCCATGGGGCTTGTAAACAGTGCGGCCATCTGGCAGAGAACCGCAGATGTGATCCTCGCAGGCCTACTCGGCAAACTTTGCCACGTATATTTAGACATCATAATATACAGTGAGATGTTCGAGGACCATCTGCGGGACCTCGGTGAGGTGTTTTCGAGAGTGCGAGCGGCTGGCTTGAAATTGAAACCCGCTAAGTGCCAGTTTTTAAAGCCGGAGGTTAAATACTTGGGACACATCGTGTCCGCGCAGGGCGTCCGTCCGGACCCGTTGAAAGTACAGTGCATAAGAGATTTCCCACCACCCAAAAACAAAACCGAGGTGAGACAGTTCTTGGGACTCTTGTCCTATTACAGGAGACACGTTCCTTCATTCGCGAAAATAGCGAAACCAATTACCCGCCTCACCAGCAAGAGCCCATTCGAATGGAATGCAGGCACCCAGGCGGCATTCGAGCAACTAAAAACGCTGCTCATAACAGCATCTATCCTGCGGTTTCCAGACTTCTCAAAATCATTTATTTTGACGACGGACGCGTCAAAATACGCTGTCGGAGCGGTGCTATCTCAAGTCCATGACGGACTTGAACACCCAGTGGCCTACGCAAGCCGCCAGCTTAATTTGGCGGAGCAGAAGTATGGCGCGACTGAACAAGAGTGTTTAGCCGTCGTTTGGGCAGTGCGTCACTTTAGATGTTACTTGTACGGTAGGAGTTTCCGAATTGTTACCGACTATCAACCTCTCAGGTGGCTCATGAACGTGAGGGACCCTAGCTCGAGACTGGCGCGCTGGAACTTACTCCTTCAGGAGTACAGCTTCGACATCGTACATCGCCCAGGAAAGCGGAACCAAAACGCCGATGCCATAAGCCGTGTGGGTGTGGCGGGTGTGGTCGATTTCACGCCGTCGTCTCATGAAGCTCATTTCCGTGAGGAACAGGGTAGGGATCAGGCACTTCAACAGGTGATCCAGCAATGCGAAAACTCCACAGACAACACCTGTGGGAGGTATCAGCTAGACAGCGCCGGACTATTGAGACTAAAGGAGGGAAGTACTGCAGACGTCGGGAAAATCGCCGTTCCGAGATCGATGGTCGGCGAACTGATGAGAGTACACCATGATTCACCTTGTGCCGGACACCTGGGAATAAGGAAAACCCTGTTGCGATTGAAGAAGGTATTTTCTTGGTTATGGATGAAAGTGGACGTGGTCAAATACTGTAGCAGATGCAAGTCATGTATTCTCCGGAAGATACCGAAGGGTCGAAAACAGGCTCCACTTCAAATATTCTCTCATGTACACGAGCCGTTTCAGAGAACTGCGATGGATATTGTGGGACCGCTGCCATGTACGACCTCCGGAGATAGGTACGTCTTGGCCTTTGTTGATCACCTGACTCGATTCGCGGAAACATTCACGCTGCCAGACCAGAAGGCGGACACGATCGCTAAGGCATTCGTCGAGGGCGTAGTGTTGCGTTATGGCGCCCCGTTGCAACTCCTCACAGACCAGGGCACCAACTTCACTGGTAAACTCGTGAGAGAGGTATGCGACGTGCTTGGTGTGAAGAGGCTACGAACGACCGCCTACCACCCGCAGTGTAACGGAGCTGTCGAACGCCTAAACCAAACACTCGTTGGGATCATGTCCCATTACGTGAGCGAGGACCAGGGGGATTGGGATAAGTGGCTCCCGTTTGCGACTTTCGCCTATAATACCGCCGTCCACGAAGGCACAAAAGACAGCCCTTACTACCTCCTGTTTGGCAGGGACCCCGTCGTGCCCGGGGTGGCTTTCTATAAACCAAAGGGGCACTACGGCACACTCGATGACTACCGCGCGGAGCTAACACAGAGGCTTCAGCGAGCTCACCACATGGCTTTGTCCACGCTCCGTTCTGCGGCAGAGTTGCGTAAAAAGAGGCTTGGACCTTCCCGCAGGGACCCGAAATTTAAAGTTGGAGAGAGAGTTTATATCAGGGTCGGCGCGGTCGTGCGGGGACTGGCCAGGAAGTTAGCCGCCAAATGGGTTGGACCGTATCGCATCATTGAGCGTCTTTCGTCCGTCACCATGCGCGTGCGTAACATAAAAACGCGCGAAAGCAAGGTAATCCACGTAAACAGGCTGCGACGAGTGGATCCCTCGGGACGCGCCGAACTTGAGCAAAGCAGCCGACCAGAGTCCTTGACACGGTCATCCGGCAGTCCAGCTATCGGGGCAGGTAACGCGAACATGCCTAACATACCCCCGGAACTGCTGCTGGAGTTAGTTCTACAGGAGCAGCCGGAGCGACTCGTATGTCCAGCAGGCGCCACGTGTTCTAGATACGCCCTTAGAAGCCACGGTCCTGTCCCCGATCTACCTTAGGTTAGGAGACAACGCTATGACCCACCCATACAGCGGACGAACAGGTAGGCAAGAGGCGAGCCGGGATCTTGGGCCACCTGCTATGTCGGGGTCATAAATGTACGTAGTGATTGCTATTTTGATCCCCATGTTTTCACCCATATCCTACTTTCGTTACTTTTGTGTGAGCACTGCGTCGAAGTTTTTCGCCCCTCGTGGATTTTGTTTTTGATCCCCATATTTTCACCCATATCCTACTTTCATTACTTTTGTGTGAGCGCTGTGTCCAAGCTTTTCGCCCCTCGTGGATTTTGTTTTTGATTCCTATGTTTTCACTCATATCCTACTTTCATTACTTTTGCATGAGCACTGTGCCAAGGTTTTTCGCCCTTTGGGAATTTTTTTTTTTGCTCATATACCCGATTCGTTTCAAAGAATGGATTTTGAAGAGGGCATGTAGTTCATTTGATTAGTGTGGCTTTGTGTTACACGTAATATCTGATGTTGGCCTCTGAGCGAATGATGTGCCTGGAACCGATTGCACCTATGGCATAGGGGAGGAACATGTGAGTTAGTGAATGTGAGATTACCTAGACCTCGCCACGTGTCGGAGAGAGGGCGCGAGGGAGACTAGTCTGGGAACGGTGTGGTTTAGATAGACAGGATATGTGGCTGGCATCTGTGGCCCAATGTAGGCAGATTATGAGAGGTGGTTGGTCGAGATACCTAAATAGGCGCTGCACAACAGGTGATGAGATGAGACAAGATAACAAACTACGGCGTTTTCCCTACACAATAGTGTCGTGCCTCGATAGGAGGCGGGGAGGGCTGGCTTGCAGGAAGAGATGAAGCAGCCCCGGTATCGACGAGGCCACGTGAAAGTTCAGATTGAAATGGTTTCACAACGTCTCCCCGCACGGAAGTGTCGCGCCTCGTTAGGAGGAAGGGGGGCATTGTGATCGGTATTGATGTATAACGCCTAATGTCACAGTTGCATAGGACAGCATATACGCTACGTTCTCAGCCATTCCGAACACGCAAATCGCGTTGAAGGTCCCTTTCCCTCACCGACAGGTTCGTGCAGCAGAGGCCGGGCAGGAGATGGATGGTATGCGAAGGTAATTCAGTGCATATTCAGAATTCAGATTCAGTGCATATTCAGATTCAGAACATAGGTTATGCTGCCTGTGTGACCTATGTTCTCCCGCCTTCCCGCTTTTCGTCTGGTTTGAAACGTTCGAGGTCTTAAAATTTTGTGCATGTGTGAAATGAAAGTGTATTTAAATGTGTGTATCCTCTGTTCGGTTGTGCCGAGAGTGGACAGTGCAGGCGAAGTGTGTGATGTGCTCGCATGTTAGTGAACCTTCCGCATTGATGACTGAACGCTGCATGCCAAACCATCCGACGAGCAGCTGTGACCAGTGTGCGTTTTGTCCACGCGTCATCCACGAGTTTCTGCAGTGATTCTGAAGGTTTCAAGTGTGTTGTGCGCGGTAGAAATACGGAATCAAACTGCTTCGTGGTGGCTGATGATTCAGCGACAATCACAGATTGGTTCTTCTCAGCGACGCGCCACCGCCACGGCTGAATCACAAGTGTACTGTGTTCGCATATCGTATTCCTAAGACTGCCGCAATGTCTCAATTTCGCTGCGCAACCCGAAGGCGTTACGCGCCCGCATTTCTCGCGTTTGCATTTCCCCGCTGGAAAAATTCTTCTGCAAGATGAAGGGATTGTGACGTCCCCGCAAACACGAACTGAACCCCGCTCCTTCCAAGATGTGTACACTCGTTTCTCAACCCATGCATAAAAAAAGGAAAAGAAAACCTTCGGTGTAACGAATGGGCATTCCGGAGTGAAGTACCAGAAGGATTATTTCTACTATTCTCACGGGCTCTCCCGCGCAAACAGGAGGACCGGGCGGCGCCTTGTCGTCTACAGACAGTGTGACAGTGTACAATAATCGGCGCGCACCCTTCAGATCTGTGGCATGGGGGAGCAGCAGAACACCTTTTGTTGGTTCGAGGAATGCGACCTTTGCGGCAAGCGCCTGTGCCGGGTCCAGTATGCCTTCCCGTCAGCCTCCGTGGCTCCAGGGCTCATTACTGCATTCTGCGCAGATGGCCGCCCGCGGCGGTGAACGACGAAGAAGCAGCGGCTACGGAAAATTTCGCGGGAGACACCGAGCTGCATGGAAACGTTGAGACTTGGTCTGGACATCGGCTCACCAAGTACCGGAAGCATCGGGACCATTGTTCGCTCGTAATTAAGGTGTCTTCGGACGGCTCGCCCATCACTCTCCCTGAGGCTTGAGTTTGTACATTGTTACTTGCTCGGCTTTGTTTGGGAGAGGGTTTTCTACTGGTGTAGGTCACGGGGGCGGCTGCCGAAGATAATACACTCCGACTGAGCAGAAAATATGCTGCGTAGATAGCGGCGATTGGTTTGGTGCCCCGGTAGGGCAGAGTGGGAACCCGAGAAAAGCGGCCACGTGTCAAGAAAGGGGAGAAGCGAGGAGAGTCTCTTCCAGGGGAAAAAATGAAGTAGACGGCGACGGAAGGAGACAGATCAGACCGCGACGTGAATAACCAACCTTCGGCCCCGACTCGAGCAGCCAACTCCGAGGCTCCGACTACATGGACATTCTGTGAGACGAACTTCACCTCCTTTACTTGAACGAGTTTTGCTGGAAGGAATGCGGCGTATTGAGACATTGCGCGGTTTTATTAATTTATCACTTTATCATTTGTGTCGTTGTATGCTTGCTGTGTATTGAGGCACCGTTGTATTGCCACCGCTACTCGCTTATGTATCCTGTTTCGCGTGCCGCGAGTATTTGCTGATGTGTTACCCTTTTGTGTAACAGAGATGTCGTTCACGGGCAATATGTGTGTATGCCATTTGCACTTGTTATTCAATTAAATGCGTCCATTATTAAGAAAAGATCGTGACGTCTCTTACTTCCCGGCCCCAGCACGAATCCCTGTATGTGGAAAGCAATTGAGACACGTAGCCAAGAGGGAACCGGATAAAAAGGGGGTTGAGAGGCTTCCCTCTCTTTGGCGATCGGTGGCGTATTGGGGACGTCTCACATGGATAGAGGGATACATGGATCGATGGATAGATAGATGGATAGATAGATGGATACATTCAAAGTCGCCGAAGTTTGCTAAGAAATGCTTCACATTTAAAAATGGAAATATTAGGAGTCATTTCACTTTGCAGAGGTGGCTTGTCATGCAGCGAAGTGGTCACATGGTGGAGTCTAGACTGGTATGAAAGGCTAAGTTGCAAACGTGGCCATTAAAGTTAAAACTTCCGTGACAAGTCTACCATGACACATCAGTGATGACTTTGCCGTGATTATGAATACACTCAAACCTCGATATAATGAACCCGAATATAATGAAATATCGTTTATGAGGAAGCAAATGAAAAATTGTCTTGCAATAGAGTGTTTAGAATATATACCTTTATAACGAATTTTTGGATATAGTGAACTTTTTTATGCAACATTTAATCTCATTATAGTGCAGTTTGAATGTAGGCTTCATTGGAACATGTAACATACGAAATCCAGCTTACAATATTAAAGGCTATGCCCATCCTTTTAAAGCAGCGTTTGCCTGTAAACACAAACGCTTACTGGGAAGAAACGGCTTCCGGACGATATAACCCCTTTAGCAATGGTGTGTGCAGCTGTACATGTCAACTACACGAGCACATTGCGCATTGCGTGTTCTTTCAAACTGCCTGAAACGTAGTGTGTGCATTTGCACAGGCTTTGTTATGGACAGCTAGTTAAGTCATTCTTCTGCGTAGTGTTGAACAGGGTCGTTGTGCTGACGTTTCCATGTCTATCGATTGTTTGACATGCCTCGTTCCGGGACCAATGTAAACATCTGCAAAGCAAACTGGGCGCACCTATGTTTTGAGCCTAGAGTTTAGTCCTTCTTGTGCAGCAATGAAATATAGGTAATTGTGTTATAATTAGATATACAATGAGATGCTAATGACAAATAATTACAGAAATGTGCCCATAACAGCAGGTTATCTCATTTCTTCTACTAGAATGCGGTATAGCGGTATAGTGCGTTGAAGATGAGTGTATTGTGTTGAGACACAGCTTCAGTCTATCATAAGGGTCGTCTGAAGGGAATCAAGTCGCATGGAAATGTCATGGCACTAGAATGTTTTTATTTTATTCTTTGACGTTTTCTTGGGGCACTGTTTGACAAAACAACACTTGGAATACCAATGACGCCATTGCTCTGCAGGAGGGGGAGCCATGGCGGTGGAAGACTCAAGGCATTTGTGTGGTTATGCTATATTCACATTTTGTAATCGTAGGTGTGCATTCTAGTCTATGGCAGTTGCCAGGGGTTCCTTGTCTACTTCAAAATGCTTTAATCAGTTTTTCCTTCTGAGCACAAACTTGCTCTTAATGCATTATGGCTGTACTGTGAAGCAAAACGTGCCCATCAGTGGTGGCAGTGGCTTGATTTCCAACAGATGGCTGCGCCAGTGCTTCGAAGTACCTTTCTTGGAAGCCCATATAAAAGCCTCTCAATTCTAACTTTTTTCACTGAAGGAAGGGTTTTGCTGCAACAAAATCCTTCCTCCAATGAGCTACACAGTGTGCCTTGATGAGTACCCAAGTTTATGGATTTGTGCACATTGTGCCTTGATGAGTACTCAAGTTTATAGAATTATCTGATCTTCAAATGTGTGATTATTTTGCTGATTTGTGTGGTACAGATCAACGCCATATCAAGCGTAGGGCCAAAGACTCTTCAGGCAGTCATACACACAATGCTTCATTCTCTGTCGGATCCAAAACCCCTACGGCACTCCAGTAATTGCCAACAAGCCCAGCGCCTAGCTCAGTCATGCCATCAACATGTCATTTCTTGCTATGGCAGCTTTTAACGCTAAGCATAAATGCATGGGTTCGATTTCTGGCCACGAAATCTGTGTTGCAGTTGAAGTTAAATGCGAAAACAGCCATGCGTTTAAATTTAGGTGTGTATTGAAGAACCAAGGGTAGCGAACAAAGATCCGGGATGTCCTGCTATGCCATGCTTCAGAATAGTTTTTTCAAATGGCACCACAGGTTACCACGTGCTTGTGATGGCACAGTAATGCTAGTGACCACTCTCATGTGATCCTTATTTGCATGAGCAAGGATTGGGCTACACGTTTAGTTAGGCGAACTTCAGCTGTTCAAGTTAGTGATTTCTCCTCGACGTAGCAACTGTGTAGATGCATAACTCAGTTTTAGTGCACATTAGCTGTGCCTGGGTGTCATACAGTAAAACATTTGTGATACGAATGTTGCGGTTTCACCAAAAATATTCGAATAATGTGAAATTTGTATCACCAGACAATATAGAGTATGAGCATCAAAAAAAAATCTGGCATATGTTTTTATTACTGCGTCTTGGGACCACATCGTCGCGAACTGCTTTGAATAGTTTCTAGTGAAGTTTTTAGGCAGCAACAATTATAACTGCAGTCTTGAATGCAAGACCCATGCGCACGTGTGAAATTTATGAATAGGGTGTAGCGACCTGCGACATACACTAGCGCCTTCCTAATGCTAGTTAGCTTTTCCGCAAGACACAAGAGTACTGCACCAAAAGTGAATAAGGAATGCTTTGCAGGTAATAAATGAAGGCCTGAAAATTTTAGAAGCAGTGTCCTTTGTTATTACAGTTGAACCCCTTCATAAAGAAACTGATGTAACAGACTGATGGGTGCTAAAAAAACCAGTGTGCCTACATTGAAACAGGGGTTGATAGGAAAATGCATGGTACCCTGCGTGTAAAAGACACCTCATGTAAAAGACAAGAATTGTTGCCTGTTGCACGTCCCTCATAAAGAGCTGAACAGTATTTTTTTACCGCGGTGGTGTTGATGTTTTTTGGGAGATTTAGGGCAATGGCAGCACCACGGGAGAGTTTGCAGAACTGTGCGTTCCCAACAGTCGTGCATGTTGACGTTCTGAGGCATAGCTCTTTTGCCGAGATCGTCTTCTTCCTCTTTCATTCCTCGTCCACCATTCATAGCATGTCTCAATGCTCGAGGACACTGCCCCCATTGTTGTCCACATGTGGCTGCCACATCGACAGCACAGCATTCCTTGATGTGTAAAAAAAAAAAGAGAGCGCGACGTCAATGTTATCTGTAATCTATATATGAAGGCATACGAAAGTGCATTAAGGCTTTTAAAATTAGTGCATGCATTCTTGGAGGCTAGGACATGTCGTTGAAGGCATAGTTTACAAAAATGAACTAGAGAGGACTCTGGCACTGCGATTTTTCAACCATTATCGTAATGGTGGGTACTACACGGATTTTCTAGGCTTCTTGCTTTCGGGCTTCGAACACGCTTGTCGATTTGTTTATTGGGGTTTTAGTTTTGTTTTAAAATAAAAAAGGAAGGCACCCTTGGGAACTTCTTGAACAGATTTGAATTGGTGAGCCTGAAAAGTCAAAAAGGTGTAGCGTAACAGCTTAACCTTTGCTAAGTTTTTTGCGGCTAAGTGAATTGAGGACACATGGAGCCAAATTGTGCCGAGAGAACTTAGATTAGACAAATTCGTGGACTACCCAACATTTCCACTTTGGCTAAAGCGCCGTGTGTTACATCTCCCATGCACGCTAGCACCAGAGTCACCTTTAGTATAATAGGACACTCTGTGACGGAAGGTATATTCTGACAAACTGGCGGTGCGGCACTCTAGCCCGCACTTGGGTTTCCGCACCCGTGCATGCTTGTTGCGCATTCTGCGACAGCAGGAGCAGCTCCATATCATAAGTATTTCGTAGCGGAGGTTCATATCAAACGTCCCGGGGTGACAATCGGTACACAACAACCATACTAGATTACATTGTGGGCTTGTAAACCTCTGCTGGACCAAAGAAGAATTCCAATCACCCCAAAATTTGTACAAGCACTATTCCTACCACTACGGTTTTACTGTACAATGGGTTTTCTGTGTGAGGCCTCAGAATTTAGTTAGTTTTGCTTCTGAATGATATGAACTTACTCAACCCTCACCTATTTGCTTGTCACTGCTACTGTGAACCTTCAGGTCAAAGAGCAGCCTGGGTCCAACCGATCGTAAAGGCAGTGACACGAGCCTTTCAAGTGGTTGCTCCTACAGCCCATTGCCCCCATCTAAAGTGCCGGACTTCAAGACTCCTGACTTTGAGCAGTTTCGCAGTCCTTTCAAGGACTGCACCATACACAGGAATCCCAGCAAAGGTCTTGCCATGCGATATGGTAAGTACACGCTGCATACTTCGATGTCAATGCCTAAGAAGCCCGAAAACTGCCAAAAATTACTCAGAAAAATGTGGTTGCAAAACTTTAAGCATATTTCTGATGACCAGTGAAGCTCTGAGTGGTCTGGTGAGGGCGAATCTTGGGCTGACGAAAAATTCGAGTTCGAGTGCTACATATCGAGTTTTAGACAGTGTCAAATTAACGGAAATATTAAGGTAGCAATAGCCTTCTGTAGCTTTAGTATGCTTTAAGGGAGGATGGAGGGATAAAGTTTAGAGACTTTCTGAAAAAAAATCGCTTTTAGATTTGAGTTGTTTTGGATTGGTGGTGCATTAACGATGCTGAGGATTCTTGGTTGTTTGTGCAGCAGAAGACAATAAAGAAATCATTTTTTTCTCGAGATGTTGGCGTGGAGGTCTCTTACAAAGTCACGGCTGCAAAGTGGGCAAGATGCCGATTGTTAAAGAAACATGAAAGGGCAAAATGTTTTTTTACGTATTAGTAAAGCACGGTTTCATTGTCCTGAAAACACTACTCTTGCCGCGACATGAGGCCTGTTATGCGAAAAAATGTGCGAAAAGAAAATGCGGGTGAAGTCGCCACAGTGTGAAATTTAAAAAATGGCACTTCAAGCTTGATTTTCACTGCTAATAACTAATAATGAACTTATGACAGTCAGACTTAAGGCAACACAATTCTTAGAGTGCAGTTTGTCAATCTAAATGAAGTCATTGTTTGTTTTTAGTTTAAGCACCGACATCAAATTTACACTTGTCAAGATTTTTGCGTCGA
The DNA here is from genome assembly GCF_043290135.1 of Rhipicephalus microplus. NCBI lineage: Eukaryota > Metazoa > Arthropoda > Arachnida > Ixodida > Ixodidae > Rhipicephalus > Rhipicephalus microplus. Next base: position 18,773,307 of record NW_027464588.1, read on the forward strand.
GTAGCTATTGACCCCCTAGTAGCGATTCGCGACCTAAAACGCATATGAGTGACGAATGAGTATCTGTAATAATAATATATTCACTATCGAACGTGGTTTAAAGTAGGTGGAAAACCCGCCAAATTGTAGTGCTGGCAGCGCTACCTCGCGGCCACGTCGAGGCCGCTGCACAGCTAATGCTGCTTTCACAAAAAACAGGGACGTCACACTGGCGTTTCGTCTGCTAGGAGCGCACGTACAGTCAGTCCAGCAGTGTCACTGAATGCTTAGACATGCCTCTGTCGCCAACATCGTCATCCTCGCCGTCCTCGCAGTCCTCGCGGTCAACATCGGCAGGTGATGATGACAGCGACCTGAAATTGGGCATCGCCGTGATTTGCGACGATCCTTGCTTGACAAGCTCTGCGTTAAAGGCTATGTATTTATCAGTCGCGGCCGTACTGTCGGAGCTCAGGAAGACCAACTACACACATCATGTCGCGGACGATTGGCGAGTGAATTGCTGCTTTTAGCTACAGCAGGGCACACGGTAAAAATAGCCTCGGCCTCGAGAAGAGGTCTAGTACTGCCAGTGAAACCCAACTCGTTCGCCAGCACAGTATTTACTCTGTAGCAACTAGCCACAAAGGGAAAAGAGCAAACGCGGCTGTTCTTCACAGGCGTCCAGCCCGTCTGTCCAACGGCGCATATAAAGCCAACCCACTTGCTGCGTTGGGTTTCGTGGCTTGGTGAAACGCCACACACTTCCCACTTTTTCCGCGCCTCGACGTGCAGGTTCTCACTACGCAGTGGTTCCCTGACATTCTGGCACGTATTGTCGCTCTGAATGATCGTACTCACACGCAGTGGAGCACAACGCAAATCAGTCGATGTGACACGATGAATCGCACGCATGCTTCAACATAGCAAGGATAGCGACTAGTGAGAGCATGGCTGGAAGTCGGCTCCAAACACGCTCGAAGATTGTCGACGTCATCGTTACTAGCGTATTGTCACTCAGGATGGTATTTGTGGAACGTGTCACATCGAACACGTAGCACTAGTGTCGATGTCACAGGGCAGTCTATTTTTAGTTTTTTCTCCTTAGCTTTTCTACGCTGTTTGACGTCGCAACAAAATAACTTTTACGCGACGGACGCCATTCAAATTTGGCCAAGAAGGCCTACCGTATTTTTGCGCGTATAACCCACCCCTGCTTGTAGGCCCGTGTGCTCAGATTTGGGTGCACGTTAAAGAACCCCAGGTGGTCTAAATTTCCGGAGCCCTCCACTACGGCGTCTCTCATAATCATATAGTGGTTTTGGGACGTTAAACCCCACATATCAATCAATCAAATCAACCCACCCCTGCATATAATCCGCACCCCCACTTTCAGCTCACTGAGAAAGAAAAAAAAAATCCTCGCATATTGCCCGCACATTTGATATACAGGAAAGGCTGTACAAAAGCTACTGCTCAAACAACATAGCACATATGTAGACAGAAAAAGCTTTATTTAGCAAGCAGAATACGCTGTCTCCAAGGCCAGTCACAATTCACTCACTGTCACTGCTCTCGCTAGAGCTATCACTTGAGCCGCAGTCCTCACTATTATAAACAAGGTCATCTTCGGTTCCATCCATGTTGTTTGTGATGCAGCATTTCTTGAAACTTTTTCGCACCATCTCACCTGGAATCGCCTTCCATGCCTCGACAATCCACTTGCAGAATAGGGCAATATCAGGCCTTCGGACTCGTCCTGTCGGCGTCAAGTCGTAGCAGCCTTCGGCCATTCACTCGGCGTAATAGCGCTTGACATGCGCTTTGAAGGGCTTGTTAAGCGACACATGTAGAGGCTGCAACATTGACGTCATTCCACCGGGTATAACAACTAAGTCGGTGCCGTTGCATGAAAGGCGGTCCTTCACTTCTTTAGTTGTGTGGCCGCGGAACGAGTCAAGAACGAGCATGGACCTTTTTGCGAGCATCGCACCGGGCCTCTTCTCCCATACCGTCTTGATCCAGTCTACGAACAAGCCGCTGCTCATCCACGCGTTCTTGTGTGCGCGCACCACCACACCGGCAGGCAAATGAACCTTTGGTAGAGTTTTCCTTTTCAAGATGACGTACGGTCGCAGTTGCGTGCCGTCGGCGAGGGCACAAAGCAAGACTGTGATGCGCAGTTTCGTGTTCCTGCCGGTAAGCACGCTCACCGAACTGCTGCCCGTCTTCTCAATCGTTGTGTCCAGCGGCATTTCACCATAAACAGGAGTTTCATCCGCATTGCTGATTTGCGAGAAAATGTAATTGTGCTGCTTTCGCAGGCCAATTACATATCTCTGGTACTTGAGCAGCTTCTCCTCATAGGAAGCCAGCAAGCGTTGACATATTGTAGTCCGCCGTCTGATTGAGAGCCCTTGCCGCTTCATAAAGCGGTGCGGCCATCCGCGGCTCGCACGGAACTCGTGAGGTAGGCCTAGCTCCCTCGGAAGTCGCCGCGCTTCCACTTGGGCCATCTCGGTCGATACGGCGTGACCCCTGCTTCTCACATCTTCGATGAACTTTACTAGCTCCGCCTCGAGCTCAGGGTAGGCACCGGTCTTGGGGCCATGAAATGACCGATGGTTGTGGTGCGCGGCTTGTAGGCTTTCTTCTTTCTCCGCAGTCGCACGCAGGGCTCGTCCACATCGTGCCGTCTTCCCGCTTCGCGATTTCTGTATTCCTCGGCGACGACGATGATCTTAAGCTTTTGCTGTGCCGTGAAGGCCTGCCGCCGTACGTTACTTATGGTGACAGAACAGATAGGCTTGGCGAACAGGTCGAGATGTGGAGAACTAGCGGTATCAGCGAGGTAAAGAGCGCTCACACTCGGCGACAACTTGACAACACTACCCCTTCTAGTACACTGTAACAGCACCCTGGAAACAACAGAACCGAAAGGCATGCCTGCTGCCGCTTCAAAAAGTAGTACATTGATTTACTGATAATATCTCTATAGCCACTATAATATCTCGTTTGCCTTGCTGAAATAAATACTGCTTTATTTATTATGGAACTGACTTTATTTATTATGGAACTTTCTGAGACAGCACCACCTTTTCGACAAGCCCTTTCCAGCCCCGCCGCGGTGGTCTAGTGGCTAAGGTACTCGGCTGCTGACCCGCAAGTCGTGGGTTCGAATCCCGGCTGCGGCGGCTGCATTTCCGATGGAGGCGGAAATGTTGGAGGCCCGTGTGCTCAGATTTGGGTGCACGTTAAAGAACCCCAGGTGGTCAAAATTTCCGGAGCCCTCTACTACGGCGTCTCTCATAATCAAATGGTGGTTTTGGGACGTTAAACCCCGCGTACCTATCAATTATCAATCGACAAGCCTTTTCCAAAAGTAAACATGGCGTCCGTGACGTAGGGACATGTGGAGGGTCACTGAGCGGCCGCGAACGTCCAAAAAATATACTTGTGGTGTGACAGTGGGATTTTACATTGAACAATCGAATTGTATCTCCCCAAATGTTTTTCTAAACGCTTCAATGATGCAAGCAAGCGAAACCAAAATCGGCCGCAAGCTGCCGTGCTACTTGCGGAGCAACACTAATTTGCGGGAACCGCCTCCGTAGCCTTCGCTACACTGTTAAGGGGCTTCATAGCACAACAGGCATTGCTGTGAAGCAGCACTATAGGAAAAACCCCACGTATTATCCGCACCTCCACTTTGCCACAGAAATTTTTGGGTTTTTGGTGTGGGTTATACGCGCAAAAGTACGGTATGCATACCAAGTGATCGAATGATGCGCACATCTCAATCTTGAAATTTGATGTCAGGGCTCTTTTAAGTGAATGTGTCTGTGTTGGAAAGCTTGTATCCAGCGATTTTAATTTATGCGAGACTTTGTTGTGAACCAGACGACAATCAAATTAAATTGGCAGGAATTTAGCCTGGCTAATGGAAAAGTCACTTGCTCATTGGTAACGAAGCTCAAGTGGGTGGAAACATATCAAGTGATTGGCATTAAACCGCTGGTTTAATGCCAATTCTTAGTAGGTTATGGTCTTTTTGTGTGCTACTTGGCTGATATATTACTCCAAAGAGTTCATTGCAATTAGCGGGGGATCTTTTTGTGACCAACACTTCTAGTGAGCAACATTCACACCTCGAAAGCTGCGAAAAATTGAAGACGATTGGATCTGATTGTCAGAGCAGCAGCCCCAACTCCGCAGCAGGTCATTTCGATTTTTTTTTTTGACATTCGACAAAGGATGGTTAAAATCATCGAATTCTTTCTTCTCAGTTCAAAGTACGTCAGGAAAACTATGATTTCCTAATTGTTTTGCCAATAGCTGCATACATACAAGGTTCTGTTCTAGACAAACTTTACAGGATCAAGGTAGGGTACTTTTCTGATCACAAAGTGTTTTCAAACACATTAAAAAACTTAAATGTCTGACATCCAGTAACAAGGAACAAAAATCTTCACTCTTTGGATTACACCTTTACAAAAATGTCATAAGAGGCGTGTGGCTCTCCTTAGCCTGTACTACAAATCACTTGCAATGGACATAGTTATAAAAAAAGTAGGATATTTTTATTATTTTTCAAATGACAGTTCTCCTAAGTTGATATACTTGATCTATCGCTATAATAGCTGTTTTTTTTTTTTAAATAATGCTAGGTTGCTAAAATTCAGAGGTAATCTATGTCTGCAATTTTCGTCAATATTGGTAAAGCAGTTCAATTGTTCAATTCAGCTCTGCAGAACCCGTTAATTATGTACTGAAACCTTATTACAACAAAGTGGCATGCTACACAAAAAATAAGTTTGTGATATATGAAAATTCATTATAAGGTGCATTCCTTACACTCTTTTTATTGCAAGCCCCGCCGCGGTGGTGTAGTGGCTAAGGTACTCAGCTGCTGTCCCGCAGGTCGCGGATTCGAATCCCGGCTGCGGCGGCTGCATTTCCGATGGAGGCGGAAATGTTGTAGGCCCGTGTGCTCAGATTTGGGTGCATGTTAAAGAACCCCAGGTGGTCGAAATTTCAGGAGCCCTCCACTACGGCGTCTCTCATAATCATATGGTTTTGGGACATTAAACCCCAAATATCAATCAAAACTCTTTATATTGCAAGTTTACTCTTGATTTATTTCATCATAACTGATACTTAATAATGCCAGTGTTCGAGCTTTGAGTGTAGTTGACCTCTATCGACTTTCTATTGGTGACAGAGCCATATTGCTAAGCCTTTAAGGCAGTCTTTATTCAAGACTATCCATAACTGGGTATGAAACGAGACTTTTGTGTGGTTTCCATCCCTCCATCCAGATGACAGCTCTTCAGAGCTCGATTCTCCGGTAAGCGCTACGATCGACGTCAAGAAGATAGTGGCCTTCCCGATCCCTGACACGCCACCACATTACAGTGAGTACTCCGTAAGGACCACATAGTGTCAGTTTTCCATGTGCTGTTGTTTCTGGCTGTTCCAAATCAAGGCGTGAGCACGGCCAGGCGATTAAATTTATTTTTCGGACACAAAGTTCTTTATAATAGAAAAAAAAGCCACAAGAAATAAGGTCGAGGTGCAAGTGTTAGTCTCGATAATGCCAGTACGTGAGAGCGATAAAACTGTCCTGTGCGATCAAGAAATCCTTCAAAACAGTACCGCTGTGATGTCTCCTGTGTAACTCCGCCAAAAAATAGTTTTGGACTGGAAACATGAAGTTGACTGACTCCTGGTTTGACTTGTGTGGTTTTACTCTGGCACAACCATACGAGCAATTGGTCCAAAATGGGAACCTCGCGAGGAGTGTATAATTTTTCATATAATGGCGTTTCACAGGCAAAGCCATAAAAATTAAGGACATCTTACTGCTTTTATTCATGTCGCTATAGTTATCTCTCATGGAAATAAATGTATAGGTATGCATCATGTGCAGGTCTGTTGTTAGTTTTCTGCCATAGGTGCGGATAACCTCAGTGATGTTCAGCACTATCGCAAAAGTGTAAAAAACTGTGATTGGCTCTGAACCTTTCGAACGAGGTTTTTAATTTGTGTACAAGAGTATTAACAAAGGAGAGAGCCACTGTGAAGGGAACTCAGATGACCTACACAGCATTTTCTTCAACCACATTATGTTCAACACCATAAATTCAGTACCCCCTTCCCCCTAATTGAGCTGTTTTCACGTCGGGTTTTTTCTCCACACCCTCAAACTCTTGCGATAGCCTACGAATTTTGAATAAATTTAATGCACATTATTTCGAATGACAAAAAAATGCGGGTATAATGAGCACTATAGGTGGTGCTAGCAGGTGGCACGGTGGGGCTGGAGCTTTTCCAGTGGTGCAGCTGTTACCGAGTCTCGGTGTCTTGTGGCGAAAGCTATTGACCGGAGGGCATTATGACTAGACTGCTTCAGTAGTTTCATTCCTAGCAGACAGTGTTGCTTTGCTTTAGCAGCAGTTGGCAAATTTGATTGTAAGAGCGCAGTTGAAAGCGCTGTTGTGCACACACCTTTTCGGCAGACGTAGCAAGTCGCTAGTATACCCGTTTACATGCTGTGCTTCTGCCATTTATGTACTTCATGTTGAGATGACGCACCACAAAAACTTCTTTGTGCCCTGGTGCAGCCGCATCCCCTTAAACGATTGCTTTGTGGAAATAAAACAATCGATTCAAAATAAGTTCACTGCCAAGTCTTAATTCTTATAACGACATGATTTGTTGCGACCGCATTCATTGCTTCACCCTTGCGATGAAACTGCTTTTTTTTTATTGGCGGGTTTTCATTAGAGGTGTTGTTTATATGCAAGAAAAATATAGCAGTTACTTAACTAGGTTATACTATTATACTATATTCACTTGCAGCTGGCACACCCGAACTGAGTGGCAGCCCTGAGGTGTTCACACTTCCCGTCAATGTAACCATGAGGCGAAGGCGTGCAACGAGGAATATGTCTCCTCTTGTTCTTCCGGAATCGTTGCCGGAACACCTTACGGAGTATGTCTGAAATCTTTTGCTTTGGCATCTAATGATTATATATATAGGAAAGAAGTGTATACTTAAGGGCTCGTTTTTCAGTGTTTTACACAATAATAATGAGATATAACAGACAATAATGCTAAGGAAGTATAGGGGAAGATACTAGACCGAATTGTAATGTAAATATGAAGAAAAGTAAGTGAAAAAAAATATATATATATATATTATATATTATATATATAATATAATATAATATATATATATGCATAATGTGTGTGTGTTGTATGAATATTGCGTGCGTTAGTAAGTTTTTAGTTGGTTAGGGAAGTTTTTTTCTGTGACAGCCGAGAAAATGACTTGTTGCGAAATCAGTGTGCAATGCCTTTGCATGCTATGAAGTATTTCGAGAGCTTGAGGGGATTTGAGAGTGCAGTTGCAAACATTCTAAAATCCAAATGGTTAGCACGCACACACACACACACACACACGCACGCACGCATGCGCGCACACGCACTCAAGCACTCACTCACTCTGCAGAACCTGTTAATTATGTACTGAAACCTTATTACAACAAAGTGTCATGCTACACAAAAAATAAGTTTGTGATATATGAAAATTCGTTATAAGGTGCATTCCTTACACTCTTTATATTGCAAGCCCCGCCGCGGTGGTCTAGTGGCTAAAGTACTCAGCTGCTGTCCCGCAGGTCGCGGGTTCGAATCCCGGCTGCGGCGGCTGCATTTCCGATGGAGGCGGAAATGTTGTAGGCAGAACATTTGACAGAAGAGGTGTAGTCAAGACATTATTCTGTAAAGATAAACTGCTTTATTGTGGCTGGGACAAGACGTCAGAGCATAAGTAGACAGGATGAACACAGATCGATTCGGAAAGCAAGGGAAGACAATCCTTTTTGTAGCAGGAAGCCACAAGGACATCCTTGCGTCCATATGCTTCGAGTTGTCGATGAATTCGCTCTCGCAGTGCCAATTGCTAGCTTCCTGGAAAAGCGACCGCCCCGTAAAGGCGTTGGTCCCGAGTGCGAATCTCGCACCACGACGAATTTTTCAGGAACTAAGAAGCTTTTCTTTCTGACAAATCCTTACGGGTTTCCTTATAGCTTCATGCTGCAAATGGGTGATTGTCTTTTTCCCCTTTTTTAATCCCTCCGCCACCTTGCGGGTTTCCGCAGAACTCATCTGTAGCAGATTTGTAGCGGCGAGAGAAGAGACGCGAGATGACGTCGAAGGCGGCCGATGGGGCCGTTCCGAACTCGCCACTTTATTCCTCGCCTGAAGCGGAGCCACGTCGGCTATCAGCGTCCAAACCGCCAGGCGTGTCAGCTCGTTCTAATTCTCGCGCAGCTCGAGCTAGCATCAGCTGCGGGAGAGGCGCGGCGCGGTGATCAAGAAAATGATGATGGTGATCATGCACTACAGGGCTCCCCCCCTAGCGCTTTGTGCGATTTGAAGTGTATATAACAAAGAAAGAGAAAGAGACTATATACATGAACGACAATCCGCAAGGTGTCCGTTTAGGAAGTCCAGTTTGTCAACGTGTAGTGACCGTTGGGAACCGGTGGGTCTCTGGTGGGCGACACTGGGAGTTGCACAGAGGACGCAGGAGGAAGTGCCGGGTCGCTGTGGTAGCCGACAAGCGGGTCTCACGGTGACCTGGTCGGACAGGCCGAGAGTGGACCGTGTGTCGCGAGGTCATGACAGGATGGTGAGTGACAATGTTGGCGCTGGGTGCAGAGGACACTATACTGCCGCCTGTCGAGATTAGAGGTCCCGACAGGGCCCCATGATGGTGGTGGTGGTGGTGGTGGTGATGGTGGGCATGCGCCAGTATCTGCGGCTGGGTGAACGTCGGTATCTGCACCAGGGATTGGTGCTGGTCTGTCTGGAACGCACTCAGTGTGGGCTGGGCCAGCATGGTCTGCGTGGGCAGCATGGCCTGCAGCTGTTGCAGCGTCAGTGGCTGTCCCGGGACTATGGCAAACGAGGGGGGCGACATCATGCGTGGCGGTGCCAGAAAGATGTTGGGCCTTGGCCCCAGGTTCTGTGGAATGACAAGCGTCGGGGTGCCAGGCGGTCCTGGATGTCCCCCATGGGGCCTGGGCCCCGTCTGAGGTCCCAGGGTCAGGCCCGTGGCATGGGGTGGCCGCAGGGCCAGCTGGACCTGCTGTATCTATCCCAGAGAGCTCTGGGTCTGCCCCAGTGCGCCTTGTATCAGAATCGGGCTGTGGCCCAGGCCCGGAATGTACTGGTTCAGCAGGAAAGTGCCGTGCGCAGGTCCAGCCGGAAACATGCCCGGCTGCGCTGCCGCGGGGTTCCCGATGAGCAGCGGACTCTCCGTGTTGAGCCCCATCGCGGCTCCGCGCTGCACCGTGGTCGCAGGCTGCGGCGCCGGTACAGGCGCGGGCCGCGGTGTGGCTTTGTGCTGGGCTGCCCGGGGAGACTGGGACCGGGTGGTCGCCGCTGCCGAAGGGGTCGTCATGTTCGCGCTGCCGCTCGACAGCTTGGGCAGGATCTGTGGCGGTTTTGGCTGGATGAGCCGGGGGCACCAGAGGTGCGAGGACTGGGGCTGGCCGAAACCACCTGTGCGACGCCGGGTCTCGACGCAGATGCCTGCTGCGGCGCCACGGGCAGAGGGGCGACGGTGGCAGTTGCTTTGGTGGTTGCCGGTGTCGACGCCGACGATGAGGGCAGGCTCTGGCTCCGCGAAGGCACGGCACTGGGGCCCGTCGTAGACCACGAAACAGAGACAGGGACAAGGGCGGGGAGCGGGGACGCCGAGGGTGGTCGGCTGCTGGCCGGGGAGGTGCGAGTGGAATGTGGCGAGGCACCCGGCAGGCCATTGCTGGCACCAGTGGCAGGTGGCGGAGCGGCAGGGGGCATCGTCGAGGGGCTGACCAGCAGCTGCGGCGAGGAGGAGGCCGAGACGTCTGAGCTGGTGGTCGCGGAAACGGCGAGGGCCACGGTGTCGCGTGCCGTCGCTTTCGTGGAAAACGTGCAGGTGGCAGGTACGTGTGATGAAGCTCTGCACGGGGGCTCTGAGGGAATGTACCTCTCGGAGGGAACGTCAGTCGCAGTGGGGGAGTCTTCTACCTCGCGGTCGTGATCACGTGCAGGAGTGGATGTTTCTGCGACCGGATCAGGTGTAGAAGTAGTCGAAGCCGGGGTACCGAGGTAGCGGTCAATGGAGGGCTGCGGACCGGTTCGTACCTTGCTCTGCGACGCCTGGGAAACCTGCCTGGTGCGGGTAAACGGAAGCGGACGGTATGTGTTGCCGCTGCGGGCGAGCACCGCAGTGCAGAGGGCATCGTAAGGCTGCGGGCTGGTGCTTGAAGTGGCAGCGAGATGGCGCAACTCTACCGGAAGGGCGTCGAGAAGAATGGCGTGCATCAGCAGCTGGTCCGTGATGCCATTCACCGCAAGAACGGTTTCGAGCTGCATAAACCGTACCTTGGGGTAGGTCGATTGGAACGGCGGCACTGGCGGGCAGAGTTGCGGGAACATGGCAGCGGGCCGTTCGGCGAAGGGCGTGTTCTCCGGGTCACCAATGTAGCGGCGAGAGAAGAAGAGACGTGAGACGGCGTCGAAGGCGGCCGATGGGGCCGTGCCGATCTCGCCACTTTATTCCAGGCCTGAAGCAGAGCCACGTCGGCTACCAGCGTCTGCCACGCCAGGCGTGTCAGCTCGTTCTAATTCTTGCGCAGCTCGAGCTAGCATCAGCTGCGCGAGAGGCGCGGCGCGGTGACCAAGAAAATGATGATGGTGATCATGCACTACAGATTGATTTATTGAAATCACACCAACTTGCCTCCTGTAACAGTGCACATGCTCAATAAGTCATGACCTCGTGCTGACAGAATGCTCCGTGAAGGCCCCCTATGTACTTTTAAAACCAGCAGGTGTTCAGTGTACAAATAGCTCTTTAGAAATAGGACTCAAACGACTCTCTCTCTGCTGGCTTTCTAGAAATCGGTAAGGTGGCGAGCGGTGATGCGGCGGGGACATTCGACGGTGTACATGAAAGGGATCGCATGTGCACGAGAGAGATCCAGTGCGAGATTAGCCTTTCCTCACTGAGATTCAGCCTCTGCAATTATTGCGGTTTCGGCGAGTAGCAGAATTCGTTTGTTACTCCAAAAGCCGGCACGTTGCCGAGCATGTAATCTCTTGCACGTCCCGCGCAATTCAAACTCGGCGTGGTCGTCGGCACTGGGAAATGCGTTTTTGAACACTCGGACTGCGTGTTCAGTTCGTGTTTGTCTCATTGCAAGGAACCATCGATGCGAGACAGATTGTTCTTGAATCGAAGTCTATCGTATACGCGGCCACTGTGTCCAGAAGTGCACACGATAAAGTCTCGTTATTAACTGCAGTTAGTCGATGTTGAGGTGCTGTGACCTATTTTGTTATTTTACAGTATGTTGACGTGCTCGGTGTGTCTGCATTCTTGAATAATGGCCTGCATCTCTTTTGTCTGAAACGAGCGTGTCACAATCTGCGCACGTTTGCACAGGTCTTCGTTATACAGACGATGAGCCCGATGACAAAGGCTTTCTTTGTGCGATTTCGGGGAAGTGCCCTGCAGACTTGCGCTTTTTTCGCGTACAATGGCATTATAGCGCTGAAGTTCACGTAGGGAGAGTGTCTGCTGCGCATGGTGGTGGGAACCATTAAATAAGTGAGTGCATGCGCCATCTGCCGCCGCGCCCGTGCAGCTGCTGTTTTGCTTGGCACACTTGCCTGGTCTTAAGAGCTTCGCTTGGTGGTGACGTTGAAGTGCTGGGCTAAGGAGCTTCATGCCTAAATATGATCAAGCTCTTTCTTTGCATAAAACACTCCACTTTTCCCTGCAGAATGGGAGTGGTGTGTGGCCGAACGACCTATGTGCCAAGAAGCAGAAGCTAGTTGTAATGTGATAATTTCGGAGAGCTCGTTTTGCAGAAATCAGGACATCGGAGTCATTTGTTGAGAGTGAGAAATCACTTTATCCGTGACCGAAAGAATAAGATGCAAATAAAATAAATATTTCAGGGTCCAAGTGGCGAGCGATGCTGTCTGCATGGCAAGCAAGTGTCACACTACTACAGAGTCACAATTTTTGTCAGAATAGCCTCGGAAAAAAAAAAAGCACTATATCGGCGTCATGTAGTGGAAAGAGCTTACGCTTCATATATTGCGTGGCAGAAGCATACAGTCTCGCCAGGCATCAAAATATGTGAATTTAGCAAAAAGTGGGTGCTCTAAAAGGCCACCCATTATAAGGTCTTCGCACATATTTAACCATAATCAGCAGCAGAACCATCAACAAAGTGAACAGCTGGGTAGGTTCGCGTGTTGCCCTACGAACACGTAGTGGGCTCTCCGCTGATTCACAAAGTAAATATGGCCTAGGGGCACTTAACAGTGGGGCTTGTAACAGGCATTCATCGATGCTTTGAAACGACCAATGTTACGCACACAGCCATTTGGGAAAGGGAAGGAGGTCTCGAATTTCTCGTTGCAATTCGCCGTCGCTCCACCTAAACCATTCTGACACTCTGGGTCGGACATATTCTGTGTTCAGAAGACTACTTAAAAGGAGTGGCCTGTCTGCTGTGCTTGCTATTCTCCTTCTGGATCGATCTGTGTAAGTACACTAGCAAATAGTTATGTTTCATCTCGCTTTACATCACAGTATCGTGGTTCGTTGGCGTAAAACCACAAGTAATAACTAAATGGTGGCAGAAATCCATCCTTATTTGTGGTGTGGTGTACATTGGTGTGCAAGAGTCTTCTTCAAGTTTCAGTTTGCAGTCCACACTTTCGTTTTTCTCGTTGCAGGAGTTTAGAACAGGAGCCTGAAAGTGACAAAGGTGATGAATCGAACGACAAAGATGATGAATCAGACGAGTCTGACTATGGCGAGGACACGGGGGGTGCCACAGAAATCCCCAGTGCTCGAGCACCGGCAGTGCCGCTTTTCCCGAGCCCGGACTTGGCAGCCTACAGGCGCATCATCCACGAGGAGATGGCCAGGTGTTACGGTGCACACATAGTGTCACCAGTCTCAACAGCCGATTCTCCGGCAAGCACAGGTGAGCATACTAGTAATTATAGACTGTGATTTACACTGTGGAACAATTTAACCTCCACTATAACGGAATCGTCTGTATAACAAACTACAGAAGGCTTTCAGTATACGGGAAATCTGTTGAAAGAAACTGCTGCTTATTAAATGAAACTGCCTCTGGTATCATTGGTCTCGTACTTGAATTCTACATACTTGTTTGTCGCTCGGTAAATGGAACTCTTGTTGAATGGAATATCCTGGTACCTTTAGGTCTGTTTGATAAGCTCCTGTAGCATGCTGCCCATATGAAAGACTGTGTTTTCGAGTAGTGGAGTTTGCAGGCCTTGCTGCCAGAGGAATACATAGAGCAGTGTTTTTTTTTGTTTTTTTTTCAGCTGCACTATAGCAAGTATACGCACAACTGAAAAGGAAAGCAACTGCGCATTTTGCAATAGAAGTTTAACTCTGTGAGGGTCAAATTTTTTTGACATAACCTCCAAAGATGTTTATTTTTTTTATTCCTGAACTAAATTTTTGGGCTATTCTATCCTTTAAAATAATTCTCATTGTTTTGAGGGACCATAAAGCATCAAGCAAAACCCTAAATAAGAAACTCTTATGATCTTTTTAGAACTACCGTAATTACTGGAATCTAGCACGCACCTTTTTTTCCAATTAAGCGAGTTCATAAATCGCATGCGCGTTAGAATCGAGTACGAAAAAAAAAAATGAATACGGTCATTCTATTGCCATCGACATTTCTAAAATGGCCGCCCCCTTCGTGCGTTGGCATGGCGCGTCGGCCATTTCTGCCTATGTGTTTCCCATGTGCAGCACTTCGTACGTGTGCTGAGGAGTTCATCTTGTAGTGCATTAGCATCGAGGGCATGGAAGGGCCGACTCCAAAAACTCGAGTGCACTACGATGCCGCTTTTAAAAGAAACGTCATCGCGTGTGCAGAAACGGACAGAAATCGGGCCGCATCGCGGTCGTTCGGAGTTCCCGAAACGTGCGTTTGAGACTGGCGGAAACAAAAGCAGAAGATTGTCGACAGCAAAGCTTCACGCAAAGGCTCCAGTGGACCACTGCAGGGTCGGTTTCCGCAAATTGAAAAACTGCTCGGCGAGTATGTGCTTGAGCAGCGAGCGGCACAGTGGCCCATGACGACAGAACTGCTCCAAGTGCGGGCTATGCAATTAGCCTTAGAAAAAGTTCTAACGCGGAGCCAGTTTAAAGCGAGCGAGTGCTGGCTAAACTTTATGAAGAGGAAAGGCTTTTCCCTCCGAAGGTGAACGGGCATATGCGAAAAGTTTTGCGGAGGAGTACGATGAAAAGCTTCACAGTTTTCAGAGGTTCGTCCTAAACTTGCAGCACAACAACGGCTGCCTGCTTGGGCGAATCAAGAATGTCGATCAGACGTCTCTTTACTTCGACATGCCTGGCACCACAACCGTCGAGAAGAAGAGCCGAAGGAAGTTCGCGTGCTGACATCGGTCCACGGTAAAACTACAGTGATGGCAATGCTCTGTTACACGTCAGATGGGCACAAGCTTGCCCCGTGCCTCATATTTAAATGGAAGACGCTCCCGAAAGGAGTTGTTTTTTCGAGTGGTGTGATCGTTCGGGCCAGCGAGAAAAATGGGTGCGTGTTGCAACGGATGTCTTACTTTTTTTTTTCGTTGTGGAAATCGGGTGCGCATTACAGTCGAGGGCGCGGTTGAATCGATTAAGTACGGTAAGTTACTTTTGATAAACATAGCTTGCAAACATACAAAAATAGGCACACCAGAGTACTTTTTTGCTGGACTCGCAAGCAGCAAATAAACTGGTGCACACTTTAATAGCGTAAGTGAAGTGAGTAAAAGTGTGGAAAAAATTCTTATGGTCGTGCACCTATAAAAAAAAAAGGAGAACAAGTGAAAAAGGTAAAATAATTATTCGTCTTAATGGCAACAAGAGAGAGTTAGCGTTTCAGAGTCGCCAAAACAGGAAACGCAACCAGGGCGGCATTGTTTGTGTAATGTAGCGCCTCATAAAAACAGATGTAATTGCGCTCTGGGGAGCAATAAAGGAGAAAGTAACAAGCGGTCACTCTTTAAGAGATTATACACCACACAGCCATCAGTTTTGCGGGTGCAAGAAGCGAAAAGCACCCGAACGATGAAACCAAACCAGCTGCACTGCTAGAGGCACGCTCGGATGCGCAAGCAAAAGCCGATGCAATGCCATACACTTACGGCGTAAACCCTGAAAGAATAAATGTATTAGTTGCAGAACTTGCTACTTTCCTCATTAGCTGTCAAGGCAGCTCTTTGTCATGAAACGTTAGTTCGGAGGCCCTAGTGTGAAAAAAATAGAAGCCAGTGTGCTGTGTGATGTCGGTGCATGTTAAGAAACATCATATGGTCAAAATTTTTGGAGCCCTTTACAGCGACATGTCTCGTAACCATGTCGTGGTTTTGGGACGTAAAACCACAGGTATACTTTATTGCTGGCCCCAGTGACATTGAAACATCTTGGGTGTTCCTGCTCCCAAGCTCCTGTGATCTGCTCACAAGTTCTTGTGATATTTTGTATGTTACTGTCACTGATCCTGTTTATAAGGAGGCAATCGCCAGACAGGTACCAAGGGCCAACAAACCGGCCACTTCTACATGCACTACAAAAGCACAGACAATTTAGGGTAGGCTCTTTTTGGGCAGCAACGAATGATGGTTGTTGTCCAAAGACATTCAGAGCAGGGAGTTCCTAATGCAAAGTATAATCTGGGCTAAGGCTGCAAGCATCACACGAACCTACACACTCGGTTATCAAAAACAGTTACTCATAACTCGCAGTGTAACTCGGATGGTGTTTAAAACAACGGAAACAAACTGATCGCACTACATATGCGATCTCCTGCATTGAAGAACACCGTTTTGACCATTTGCATAATGTATTCAGCCCGTATCTCGAATGTTTCCCTTTCACGAAACATTCTCACTAACTCCAGCGCTGATAGTCGTTGTTCCCTTCCGCTATCGGCCTGTTGGCGACGCTTCTCAATTCTTCACTGTTTTCTCAGAGTCGTCATTCTATTCTTTCAGATCGATTGACCACCCTACCAGAATCGCTTGATAAACATAACTTCTTCATTGGTGTCGCTATCCTGCTCACCTACTCCCTCCGCGACCGCTTGCTTTTATCCTCTCGCTTTTGGATTTGCAAACACTACACTCAAACCTGGATACAATGAAATATCGGTTATAGCGAAGTAAATGAAGGATATTCTTGCAATAGAAATAGTGCTAAGAATGTACCTTTATAACAAATTTTTGGTTATAACTAACCTGTTTTCATGTAAGATGCCTCTTTGTTATAATGAGGTTGGAGTGTATTTTCCGTGATTTGTCTGTACGTAGCACAGCCAAAGCTAAGGAAAGGGCAAGATTTTACAACGAAAGGTGTTACAAGATCACAACAAGGGTAGCGTGCGCCGCCACCGCTTGTGTTCATAACCACTATTGTGCTGAAGAAGGAAAAACACTCTGTAAATTAAAAGACTAGGGCATAGTAGAATTCGAACCAGGGTACCCTGCGTGCCAGCCCAGTATTTTACCTCAGAGCCACGCTGCTGCTTGGAACTTTGTTGCAAATTAGCTTTAGGCAGGCTTGATGTCGGGCAAGGAATGGCGTTAATATGAATAATAAAGTGCTTCAGAACCAGGCGTCGCACAATGTGAATTGCGTAACAAGTGAGATGTCGGTTGCTCCAACCCATTACTCAAGCTTCAGGCATAATTCTTTATCATCGTCGGTCACAGCATCAGAAAATTGCACAAAATTTTTTGCAAGTGCGTAGTGGGTACCACTCTTCTCCGATAAAGCATAGGAATCTTCTTCTTTTTTTTTTTTTTTGAATATACAGTGTTCATTTTACAACTTTTTTTCCCCTTTTTTTTGTTGTAAGCAATAGTGCAGTTATAGCCCATATGAGACTATATGTTCTCTTGGCCGTTCCCCCAGAGTACGTATGAGCCGTGGATTCTAGGCTACAAACAAACAAATTCCTGACCGCTTTTCCACAGTGGGTATGAGCTGCAAGAGAAAGTGAACAAGAATGCTGGCCTACAACACAAAATTTATAGCGTGGTGGGTATTCTGTAAGTGGGTTTGCAGCAGCTACTCAAGGATTGTTTATAAAAGGCTCTTAATGGCCACTCCTCCAGCTCTCGGTGCGACTGTGCTGCGCATTTCGCACAGGCTTGGTGTTTTTTTTTCCTTGCTGGTTTCATTTATTATCGCATAGCTCGGCTTTGTATCGGGCTTCCTTTCACAGTGCTTCGAGACTTTGCCCGAAGTTTGATCAGAGACTGCTTTTGGTCACCTGCCGTTACGAGGGGCAGAGAAGGAGTACTCATGGCATCCTTTGATGGTTATTTTTTTAATGTGTCACGATGAACCGTCAGCGCCTGGACTTCACTCGGCTGTCTGAGGTCAGCAATGCGTGCCTAATTGAGCACTTGTTTGTAAGTTTCCAGTTGACAGATCGCATAGTTTGGTCATGTATGGTGGAAGGTCTCAGCTGCGAAAAGCATCCAGACTCCTGGACATGAAAGCCTCATCCTTTGACATGACTTGCGATGATTTGCCGCTCTAGCCATTACTGAACAGTGCTGCACCAGCCATTACAAAACTCCAAACTTGCGTCGTGCTGTGCAGTACTTGCTTCTTCGGCGCAGAGAATGGCAGCCTTCTTGAGCACTGTTGTGAACGAGTGCAGTTTTATGAGGCGAGGATGGCACTCATGATGGTCAAACTCGACTGTTGGGAACATCGGTAGCACACAACAGCCAAATGAAAACATGCGAGAGCCAGTGGCGCTTCCGACAATTATTACCAGTACCCCTCAAACAAATGGCCACTGCCTATTAGTACAGTGGCTCTTCAATCAACGGTTGCATTAATTACGACATCTGTGATCGTCATTTATCATCCTCATAGTGTCTGTATGAACTCAGTGTCTTGTAATAAAACTTACTGAGACATTTTAAAAGAGCTGCAGAACAGAATCCAATGAGTAAGCCAGAAAGCAAATTTTATGTTGAAAGCACACTGCAGTATCCAATGGCGCGTTTCACTGGTAGATCCAGAGCAGGTTTTCTTGCTCCGTTGCGACTAATCTGGATTTTGCTGGTAGATTTGGAGTGGGTCCGTTCTTTTTAGTGGCAGTTTCAGAGCAACTCACCCGGAGGCGGTCTTGCTCTCGCTGCTCCCCCGCCAAGTTAGATTTGGGTGGAAGTTTGAGGAGCAGCGTACGTCACTTCCGCCATTGTGCATGGGCTGAGCATTGCAAAATGGCTGCGTTCACTGCTGTGAAGGAACCGCGGTCTATGGATAAGCACACCCAGCTGCAGCAGGCGCACAGCCACAGAAATCTGCGTGTGCATTTTTACATTTTTTAGTGCAGCACAAGAAATTATACCCCTGCTTTCCGTGAACAGTGTGGTCGAAATGCATGCTCTGCAGAGGCGACAAGTTTGCCATGGAAACATAGAAAGCTGAAAAGGGAATCATTACCGGAACTGGTTCAGTGACCTGTACGTAAACAACTTGCGAAACGACCTCCGCGGTGCATTCACGCGTTTCACTGGCAGATTCCGCTTGGTGCAATCCAAGGGCTCGCTCCAGGATTTCTGTGGCTATTCCAGGTCTCCTAGTAAAAAACGCTTTTAGGTTTGTGATTAGTCTTGCTGGCGTTCGATGTTTCGAGTTCCAAAAATTTACTCTGCATCTTCATATGTAAAGTTTAAATCTCTAAAGTCAACAACATGCAGTCGCATAAACATGGTAAATACAGTTTATTTGAGACTTCACTTCAAGTTTCAACTGTATGGGCCCACTTTCATATTTTAATGCTTGCCAGCTGGATTGGGCTCAAATGGCCAAATGTCGTAAAGTTACAGTTCAACATAATGGCTATGCAGACGCTGCATGTGCAGTGAGAAGATTTTTTGTTTTTTTTTTCTGCCATTTTTTCTAAATACATTTTCACAGTGCCTCTGGCAAATAACAGCTGCACTGTTGTCCCCTTTTTTACTACTCTTTTCAGTGTCAGGAGTGTCGGCTGGCGGCCACATTGCCTCATCTCCAGCTGTGGAGACTAGCCCTGCATCCTCGCCGTCGACACTGTCCACTGCCTTCGCGGGATTGTCGGCACAGCCAAGGCTGAACCCGATTCTGAAGTTGTCGTCGCAACAAAAGGGCCGCCTGAGTACTGTCTTGGAGTGCACGGAGACAAGCGACAAAGGGAGTGGGACAACTGCACTCGTGAGTTGTGGTTGTGTGTGCTACAGTTGTATTCTTTTTGATGATCTCATTTGAAGTAATCGGCATGCGTCAAGTGCTTATCAAATATATTTGCTCAGAGGAGCCCGACAGCCTGCCAAACACGCAGTACCAGTGCGTCTTTACAGCTTTTATACACATCTTAGCATGATGGCGAACCCGAGCACTTTCTTTGCAGCCTGTTCATTGGTAGGCATCTAGCAATGTCCACAATACACTAGTATTGCAATGTCCACAATAGTCGTAGTATTGGACTTGCGGTAGAATGCAAGTGATGACCTGATATATAAGCTGTGTTTTATTAAAACTTCCTGTACGTTGAGTGCATCAGTTGGTATAAAAAGCTCTTACGCTTGGAAAGTGATGAATCGACGCCAAAGCAATATGTTCATTTATCTTTAAAGTGGGGCTTTGCGGCAGTGTGGATTTTTTCTGGATAGGTGTTTCACGGCTTAGCCTTCTTTTTTTATTGCAGAAGAACAATCTTTTCAGGGAGTTACATGCAGTTAATACTAAGGCTGGGCAGAGATACACGAAAAAGTGTTCCGGAATACAGATATTGAAATACACAGTGTGGAAGCCTAAAATACACATACTGAGATACATTTGTAATTGACGTAATGGGATATTTCAAAGATAGTTTTGCAAAAACTGAAATACTTTTCTCTATGTCGGGGATAGTCATACTTCGTACAGAGATTAGTCATGTGCAGCAGAGTATTTTAAATGTGCAGTGCATTGAAACTTGCAATTATTTTTACTCATTATTTTATCACCGTAGTCCGAGTTCCATTAACGCATTACAAAGAGGCCTACACTGCACGTAATTGTTAATAATGACATATTTACTGATATCAGTTGCAATAAAGAACTACGTATGCTGTATGAAAGCAAGTCAAATGCATTGTACACCGAAATCTGGATACCTAGCGGCAACACTATTAGCTATGCTAGAAGTAGCATAGTTGAAGCGAAGGGCTGGAACCATTAACAAACGAATCGAGAAAAGCTATGCTATTATTTAACTATTTAACACAAGTCTGTTTAGTTTAAACATTTGGCGCGTCAATTGCACTTCAGCAGCAGTAGCTTCTCAGATAGGCCGTCATCTAGACATCGTCAATTTGGCCTCAACACAAGACTCACGAACGAGAAGTCACTCTACTGCTGCAGAGGAGCACAAACTTGTGTTATAGTGGATACAATTCACATCAATACTCTGACCACACAGTAAGCGTGGTGCATCAGCAAATAGTGCCTAAAATGCAGAGCCAGTG